>NC_056746.1:103491132-103791132 GCF_019279795.1 Protopterus annectens
ACATTGCATTGTTATTTATTAAAACACAATTTTTATAAATAATGTGCTCTTAAGAATTTAGTGCAGCTATAATGGAAAATGCGGTTACAGGGCAAACTATCCTAACAGTAGAGTGCAGAGTTAAGCCATTAAAGTCAACTGCCTTCAGGAACTATAAATTCTAAAAAACTGTGACAATAGGCACATTACTGAAATGATATAAACAGCTCTTTAAATGAAAGAGTCAACAGCAGACCTAATTAACAACAAACAAGGGATAAATCAATGGCTTGCTGTCAGCAGGGAGATGTTAATGAACTGTGACTAATGGAGAAATTGTAGCTGGCAAAGGACACAACCGCCTGTAAGTCTGTGAGTATCATCTGCTAGAGACTAGCACTTTTTTTCATAACAAACCTTAGTGTACCAAACAATGTATGCTTTACTTAATCCTAAATTATAATATTGGCAATCTAAATCAATGCAGTGTACTGCAGTATTACATAATGTAATGTAAGTGAATGCTAAATGATGCAATGCAGCTAAATCCAGTGCAGACTTTTCAATACAGTGTAATGTAGTGTACTGCAGTATCACATAATGTAATGTAAGCGAATACTAAATGATGCAATGCAGCTAAATCCAGTGCAGACTGTTTAATACAGTGTAATGCAGTGTACTGCAGTGCCATACGGTGTAATGTAACTCAGTAGTAAGTAAGGCATACAGATAAATTCAATGCAGTACATCTTCTACAATTTAATACAGTGTTTTTCAGTGTCATGCAGTGTAATGTAACAGTAATAAATGAAGCAGTGCAAGTAATCTAGTACAGTATATTTAGTACAGTGTAATGCAGTGCACTGAGTGTCATAGAGTATAATATAACCTGATGGTAAATGACCCAGTGTAGCTAAATCCTGTGCGGTATATTCAGTGCAGTGCAATTCAGCACACTGAAGTGTCATACAGTGTAATATAACCTGATAGTAAATAACATAGTGTAACTATGCCGCGGTGGTACAGTGGTAGTGTTGTTACCTCACAGCAAGAGGTTCTCCCGTTCGATTCTCGGCTTGGCTTGGGAGTGCCTTCTGTGTAGAGTCTGCATGTCCTCCCCGCAGTTGGGTAGTGTTCGAAAGACATGTGTGCGTAAATAGGTGTGCCTTCATTGAAGGTTGGACGTCGAGCTGGCACTTCGGCGTTTTGTAAAAATCTACTGCCAATCATTAGCGGACCGGAGTTCCGCTGTGGCGACCCCTTACTGGGAAAAAGCTGAAAGAGAAACAACAACTAAGTCCACAGTGCACTATATTTACTACAGTGTTTTTCAGTGCAGTATCACACAGTATAATGTAACCTAGCAGTAAAGGATGCAGTGCAGATAAATCCAGTGTAGTGTTTAGTACAGTGAAATGCAGTTCATCACGTTAGAGTACAGGGCTGGGTAAACAGTTGCAATCAGTAATGCCCAACGGGGTGTGTGCTATTGTGGAAATACCTGCCCAGGGGTGTTATATCTTGAGCTGAGAGGTCAAGATGTACTCAAGCCACTTAAGAACTGCTGCTGCCAGTGCCCGATCACTTTCACTCTTCACTCTCACTCTCACACACACACCTCACTTTCATGCACGCAAGCACAGTTATGCTCACACACACACAGAAACATAAATGCACACACTTATTTAATTTATAATTTACACTCATTAAACAGCAAAAGCACTGCTTAGCGAACATAAAATAACATAAAAAAAGAACAAAATAATGGCGACCATTAGATTACTTTCAGTCTGAGCTCCATGGCAGCTTGATATACTGCCATGAAGTGGAGGACTCATTTTCTAGTGGGGATTACCTGTAGATTAACACCTTGCTGGAGAATGTTCATTCTCCAATCAGGTGACAATCGACAAGTTACCCATTCTCTTCTCTAATATGCATTAATTATAGTATAAACCAGTGCAATACCCCACAGCAAGGTTAAGTAGAGAACAGTGTAATACAATGAATGGATTAACTACAATACCAAACACCACAAAGTGCGACCTGACAGTACAACATGAAGTCCTATATGCATGAAAGCTCTTAACGAAGAATAAAGAGTTTGGTTGTTTTAAATTCACAGTTTATGTGGTCTCAGATCTGTGCCAATACAGACTGATGTGGTTTTATTAGGATTAACTATAATACAATAAAATGTACTACACTTTTATGGAAACCCAAAGATATAGACAGTGATGTCATAAAGATTATTTATTTATTTATTTTACATTTGTTGACTGGGCTAGTCCGGGTGGACCATCTCAATACTGGAAGATTGCCAAATTCTGGTAATAATGGCCACACAGGTAAAAAAACGCACTCTCCAAAGCTAAGAATACGGCATCCATGGGACCAGATGACATCCCGGGCTGTGTACTACATGAACTACAATATGAACTGGCACCTCACCTATGTGTCATGTTTAATCATAGCTACACCTCAGGTTTCGTGCCCACTGAGTGGCACAGAGCTACAGTTATCCCACTCCACAAGGGGGGATCCACCTTGGATCCCGGAAACTACCGTCCTATCAGTCTGACGAGCCTTATCTGCAAGGCCATGGAGCGTATTATCATGGAACTTATAAAGAAAGACATTAGCAACCTTCAAACACTGGACCCCACCCAGTTTGGGTTCGTGAAGGGCCGATCTTGTCTCCTGAACCTGATTGAGTTCTTCGAATCAGTCTCCAAAGCGATGGGCAGGGGTAAGGTGGTCCACACAGCCTATCTAGACCTTGCCAAGGCCTTTGACACCATCCCCCACTCTGGAATCATAGATAAACTTACTAAGCTGGGCATTAATCCCATCATCACCCAATGGGTTGCTAACTGGCTTACTGACAGAACCCACATTGTAAAAGTAGCCGACTCCAAATCCAGTTCCAGACAAGTGACAACTGGAGTACCTCAGGGTTCAGTCCTGGGACCGCTCTTGTTTGGCATCTACTTCTCTGAAGTACAGGCCAACACTAAGGGACTCTGGCTAACAAAGTTCACAGATGACTGCAAACTGGGAGCCATTATTGAATCCCCAAATGATGTGGATACTCTACAAAAGGGCCTTACAGAAACAGATGCTTGGTTCCAAAGCCATGGGCTCAAGCTCAATGCCAAGAAATGTATAGTTATCCCCGTTGGGAAAAAAACATGTACCTGTGAATTACCATATAGGTGGCAGTACACTAAACACCAAAAGTGTGATAAGAGACTTAGGGACACAGGTGGACAGTGGTCTTACCTTCGATAACCACATTGCCACAACAGTCAGGAAATCCTTCTATGTGACACACCTCATCACTAAGGGCTTTTCATCCAGAAAAAAGGAGTACATTGTCCCACTGTACTCATCCCTCATTAGACCCATTATAGAATACAGTGCCCCATTTGGTATGTACCTCTCAAGACATCTGCAACAACTGGAAAGGCCACAGAAATACCTCACTAAAAGAATCATAGGCCTAAAGCAGATGCCCTATGTTGATCACCTTAAAAAAACTTCAGCTATACTCTGTCGCATATCATCTACTCAGAGGTGATCTCTGCTTAACACAAAAGGCTATGTCAAACCCAGAGCTGTTGGACATGCTACACTTAAAGAAATCCCAATCCCTCAGACCCACATGCTCCAGGGATCTAAACCTTGTCATCACAATAAACAAAACATGCTGGAGGGATAGGTTCCTGACCCAGAGACTCCTCAGACTCTGGAATAGATTGCCCATACATGTCAAGCAGAGTGCCTCTTTGGCCCTCTTCAAAAGGAACCTTAACGATTGGATGGGAGAAAGGAAATTCACCCCGGGGATCACATCAGTTGCCCTGCTAGACAGGGGTCCAGGGAAGTAAATTGTGTGGGAAGAAATAGCCAGGGAATTGTTATGGCTAGGCTTGTATAGGCCCTAGGGCTGATAGCCTAGTACCAACCTATGAACCTATATGTCCAGTTTTAGCAGAGGCCCAGGGAGAAAAGCTCCAAGACATACAAAGATGAATTAAGAGAAAGTCTACATTAAGAAAATGAACATATTAGATCATATTGTTAAAGTACACAGCACAGCTTGTCCAGCATGTGAGCATTTTATATCATTAGTTGGGGCAATGCAGCAAGTTACCAAGTTTTTCCCTTTGAATCTCTGCTGTCTCCAATAGCAAGTTAAACCACTTCAGCATTTCATGTCATAGCAGGAGTGCCAGCTGTTTCATTACTGGAGTGGCGATGAAAGCTAGCCTATGCTCCCAAATGTCTTGTCATCCCAGAGTTTTTTTGAGTTTGTTTTCCATCACATATTTCAAACCCAAGTCATTATCTCATTCTTCCTAGTCAACCCTGATTGTTTTCTATAATACCTTTACCTGGTTAATTCCAGAGGGACCTTTGTCAAAAAAGTCAGAGTTTACTATTGAATTATAATGCTCTTCATAGCATACTACACCTAGTTTTGTTTATTTTGTGGCATTTTGGGGGGTCAATTTTAATCTCAGTTTAAAGAGTTCATCTTTGGCTATTAGATTTGTCAAGCCTTGTATACTATTAAATAACAAACAAAGTGCATATTTATTTATTTATGTATCATTAGTTACCAGGATGTTCAACTGGATCTTGACCCCTTTTCACTGGAGGTCTAAGAAGAAAACCCCCCAAAAAGGTTAGACAATAACTATATTTAAATATATAAAACATACAGTTAAGCAATAAATGAATATTGTGAGTTACAATTCTACTTGCATTACAATAGTCTGAGAAGAAAACGGCAGTTTGAGACGGTATATGTGTGAAGTAATTGTTTGTAAATTCCTAGTCCAACTGTAGTCCTGTTGCATGGGGAATACCATCTTTCCCTCAGAGTAAAGCAACCTCAAAATTTGTTATATTAAGTGAGGGTGTGGGGGGACAAATCTGCCTGTATGTGTGGTGGGAGGAAAGCCACCTCTCCAAAACAAATATTTTAAACTGATGTATAAGTGACATTTAGTTCTTTGCTTTCACTGAAAAATAATTCACATTGCTTTTAATCACAGTGTCACATGTCAATCTCTGCCTTAAATCATAAGATGTAAGTCAGGAAAGATTCTATTTTCTTTGTTATATAACAGACCCGAGCATGAAAACTGGGCTCTTATAATTCTCCAAAGTCTTGATATCCCTGTGAACCTATATTGAAAATGAGTTTATATGAAGAACAACTTTTAAAGTTTACAAATGCAGCAAACGTACATGAGAATGGTTGTATTATCCTATTGTCGCTTCACAGCAAGAGGTTCTCCCGTTCAATTCTTGGCTGGAGCGCCTTCTGTGTGGAGTCTGCATGTCCTCCCCATGGTCAAGTGATGTTTAAAGACATGCTGGTAGGTGCGTATGTGAATGGGTGTGCCTTCTTTGAAGGTTGGGCGTCAGGCTGGAAACTCAGCACCATAAAAATCCACTGTCAATCATTACCGGACCAGAGTTCCGCTGAGGTGACCCCTAACCAGGAAAAGCCAAAAGACATTACTATTATTCTATTAAAATAACAGCCCTTTACATCAGACTGACTATGCATGTTCAAGCAACTGTGATTCATACACAATCACAGAATGATAGGAGGTCTTTAGGCAATCGACCCGGAGGTCATTTCAAGCCTAGCCATTTCATCCAAATGTAATACCATAGATACTCTAGTCAATGCCCAGGATTGTATTTAGTAATGACTGCCCATGTCCGGGAGGCTTGTGGGCAGTATCTCGTCCAGGTTCTTTTTGAACAGTGTCATAGAGGTGCTCTGCTTCAAATGAAATAGCAGCCTATTCCAAAGATGTGGCAGTCGCTGGAAGACAAATCTGTCCCTCCAGCATGTCCTATTCAGGTTGCAGGTCATATTTAGGTCCCTGGAATGGGTATCGCTAGTCCTGTTTGAGTTATGGATGTGCAGCAAATTAATTAGGTTTGGGTCCGAGATTGCTCTGTAAGCCAGGCATAAAACTCCCATAAGAAGTCTATATGATACTGAGTATAGTGACAGGGACTTTAGTTTTTCTATGTAAGCCATGTGCTGGAGTCCCTTGATCTTTGTTAGAAACCTCTGAAGTCTCTCCAGTTGCTGAAGGTGCTTTGTACAGTACATGCCGAAAGAGGTGTTATACTCAATTATGAGCCTGATTAGTGATGAGTATAGAGGAGTTGTAACCTCCTTTGCTCTAGAGGTGATGCCTTTGCTAATCCAGTGTGCCACATAGAAAGCCTTCCTTACTATAGTAGATACAAGGTGGTCAAAGTTAAGGTTGCAGTCTACTTGTAATCCCAGATCTCTACCATTTTGTAGGTACATAGGGTACTGTTTTTACCGAAGGGAATGAGGATGCATTTCTTTGCATTCAGTTTGAGACCATGACTAAGACACCAGTCATTGGTCTGAGTATGACCCTCCTGAAAAATACTGACATCATTTGAGGATTCAATAATTGCACCCAGTTTGCAGTCGTCCATAAACATGGTCAGCCACAGCCCCTTAGTTATACCAAACAGTAGAGGGCCCAGCACTAACCCTTGTGGCACCTCACTGGTTACACATCTGCTGGTTAATGTGGAGTCACCCACTTTGATAGTGTGTGACCAGTTTGTGAGCCAGTTGGCAACCCATGTTACAACAAAGGGGTTTACATTCAGTTTGCTAAGTTTATCAGTAATACCCGAGTGTGGGCTTTTGTCAAAGGCCTTTGCCAAGTCAAGGTGTGCTGTGTGAACAGATTTGCCATTGCTAATGGCCCTGGTCACATTTTCAAAGAATTCTACCAGGTATAAAAGACAAGAACTCCCCTTGACAAAGCCAAATTGGGTCAGATATAGGGTATGGACACCGCCTATATCTTTATTGATGAGGTCCATGATGATGCGTTCCATGGCCTTACAGATGAGGCTGATCAGACTTATGAGTTTATAATTCCCTCGGTCTGTTGCTAGGCCACCTTTGTGGTGCGGGGGGGCGGGGGGATAACTGTTGCTGTTCTCCATTCTGCAGGAACAAAGTCTGTGATTAGGCTGTGATTGTACTTAATGGTGATGCTAGTTCATGTTTTAGTTTGTTTAGAAGACAGCCTGGGATGCCATCTGGTCTCATAGAGGCTGTAATTTTTGCCTTAGACAAGGCTTTAATGACCTTCTCTTTGGATATGTTGGGTGGGGGGAGCTGGGGACAAGGTTTGTGATAAGTTTGGAGGGTATAAAGTAGTGCAATTTTCACCAAATCTGTCCACTAGTAGGTTTGCTATCTCTGCGGGATCAGTGTGTGCCTACCTTTTAGGCTACATACGTAGCTGTAAAAGGCCTTATGGTTATCCTTGGCTGTGATTGCTAAGTTTTTCTAAAAGTTACCCTTTGAGGATTTGACATGTTGTCATATTTGCCTGTTGAGGCTGAGGAGGGTGCTTTTCCATTGTTGGGGCCTCATTTTATAATTTGAAAAAGGATGGGGTTACAAGGGGTGTCTAGTAAGATGAATGGTTGCTTGAGATAAGAAGATGGTATAACTTAAAAAAGATGAGGGTAGTATAGATGATTGGCTGGTGTGTAAGGGAACAGGAAGAGTCAGAAGGAAAAGGGGAAGAGGAGGGTCTGTAAAGTAGGAGGGGTGGGTGGGAACTGGGAGTATGGTAGGGGAGTACAGTGACCCCGAGTGTAGGAAGGGCAAATTGTGCAGACTGCACCATCAAAAGCAGCAGAATGCTACTGACAGGACTTTTAGTGGAAATAGACCTATTTGTAAGTTAAGAGCAGAGATAGAGGTAAGTGTCCTTAAAATTTGTGTAAAATACATTAGATTGTTTAAGAGAAGACCACTAATTGTGAAAGATATTTCTGAACAGATTTATATAAAGGAAGACAGGAGAGAAAAAGGGATAATATAGATTAGAAGGTGAACAGATAAAAAAACAGGACACGGGAAAAAATGGAATTAGAGATTATTGCAGGAGGATAAAGGTCAACTTACAGGTGAAGTATATCAACATGAAAAAAAAATAAGAAACCTGGAAAGTAAAATGGATGTATGATAAAATAGCAACCTTAATGCACTAGCAGGGTGAAGTAGAAAGACTTAATATAATGAAAATTAAGTAAGTATGAATAAGGCAATGTAGTAGAAATATGTGAGGAGAAACATACATTTAATAAATAAGGCTAAGAATAGACAGGTAGTTGGGGTTCTAAAATGGCCTCATTTTCCAGTCAGTACAAATTCACCTAGGACCTTTGAGTCAAGGTGTCCTTCAGCACAGAGAAAGTTACTAGGTATGACTGTTACCAATGTGTCTGTGCTATCGACTACACCTTCTGAATTCCTAGTGCACTGATATGACATAAGAAATTATTTGATTATGATAACATTAGAGCCCCACTAGATATGTGTGGCAGCATGTCATTTTCTGAAACATTCTGAATGTTGATTGGTACAACACTGACATCTGTAACATCGAATTGCAATGTTCAGCAGCATAGTGGTGATCAGGGATCCAACTGTGGGAGATCACGTTACAAAGGGGATCAGGGAAGTGGCCCTTCCCCCACTGTAGTGCTTTTCTCAACTCCAGATCTAATCTGTTTCCCCGCTGTAGTGCTCTTTTCAACTATGGATCGAATATAGTATTGTACAAAAAGAGGAGAAGAGATAAAAAGAGGCTTTAGGCAAAGCATGGACTGCTAGTTGGCATGCTGTGGATGACAAAAAACAGGTGCAAATACTGGGACTGTAGACTATCCTCTGGTAACTATGAAAAATGATAGCAATAAATGGTCATTCAATGTTGTTTTACAAAGTGTAGGGTGGTTTTGTCAAACAGAATGAGAAGTGAGCCCCAGTGTAAGGAAGGCTTCTCAAAATAGTCACTAAGCGCATAAAAAGTGAAGTGATTTGTGTGGCTGGATAATGCTGCCTCTGACAACACATTAAAATGTCTAAACTATCTTGAAGAGTGATTTTAATCTCAATGTCATAAAGTTTTCAGAGTTTGTTAGAAATGTGCAATTAAAACAATGGCTGTATATTTAGATATGTGGGGCTCTCTTCTCCATAAAAATGTTGTTTTATAATGTTGTTATAGTCATTACTGTGAATTGCCAAATTTATGTACTATTTTTGTGGTTCACTTGTATTCTCTTCATGGAATTACTAGAGACCCAGAACAATTTGTGAAGAACTGAAAAGGATATCTAGAAAATGCTTGACGACTTTTGAAGCTACACAAGGTTCTGAGACAACCATTAGAATAATAAGTATAAGCTTTTTATTAGAGTGTGGCATGCATGAAATTAAAGCTTACCATATATCACAGACAGTGCTATGACAGCTGGATGTGGTGAAGGTCTCATTGCAAATCACTGCCTACCTAAGAGATGATTACCTTTGGATCTACTCTTTGGGACATATAGGTAGACTCAGCTGCATTTTTGCACTGTACCCACCAGGATGAAACACAACAATGCCATTGGGGCGTAATGGTTCATAAGCAACACATTATCCACTATGTAAATTACAGCAAGACTGTTTCTGTGTGATAACCCCCCCCCCAAATAAAACTAATGTAGCTACTCACTGTACACTGCCCCTCATACCAACATGTGTTTATTGTACACTGTCCCCATACCCTTGTTATACACTGTCCCCATACCATCCTGTATCTATTGTACAATGTGCCCCCATACCCACCTTTGTCTTTTGTACACTGTCCCCATACCCTCATGTATCTGTTCTACACTGTACCCCCATACCATCCTGTGTCTATTGCACACTATCCCCCCCATACCCACATGTGTCTATTGTATACTGCCCCTGTACTCTCATATGTCTATTGTACACTGTTCCTATACATTCATCTATAGTACACTGTCCCCCCATACCCTCCTGTGTCTATTGCACACTGCCCCATACCCTCCTGTGTCTGTTGTACACTGCCCCATACCCTCCTGTGTCTATTGTACACTGCCCCCATACCCTCCTGAGTCTGTTGTACACTGTCCCCCATACCCTCCTGTGTCTATAGTACACTGCTCCCATACCCTCCTGTGTCTATTGTACACTGCTCCCCATACCCTCCTATGTCTATTGTACACTGCTCCCCATACCCTCCTGTGTCTGTTGTACACTGTCCCCCATAACCTCCTGTGTCTATAGTACACTGCCCCCATACCCCCCTGTGTCTATTGTACACTGCCCCATACCTTCCTGTGTCTATTGTACACTGCCCCCATACCCTCCTGTGTCATACTGCAGCAGTTTTATTTGCTGTTAATGTAGGTCATTAATACACAGTGAGTGTGTGAGTGCCAATGGATGCCTGTAGCACCACAGGCCTAGCGTGACCCAGCACCATCTCACAAACTATGCTGGCATGCCTTGCATCAGAGTAAGAACACAGGGTCTGAGAGAATAACCAGGGTTGTGGTACCCCCCTCCAAAACAACTGTCTACCAATGAAAATAGAAAAAGGATAGAGATACAGAAAGAAGCTTCAAAGAGACTGGTGCTGCAGTGGTGAGCTGTGTGTACCATAATAATTACAATATTAACAATAATATTAATAATATGGTATGAAGCCCCACACCCTTATGAATATAGTCAGATGTGTTTACTGCATAACAGACACCTTAATACTATTTTGCTTTGCTCAAAATGTCAGTGTAGCACAAGTTAAAGAAAAAAATACTCACACTGATTTATGCTGTGAATTACTGATAAAATTAGCTTTATGACTTTGATCATCAGCTTGTCAAGTCTGTCTTACAAAATTTTGTTTCAGGAATCCCATATGATACCCAGAATGGACTGTCCTTTTCTGACAGAAAATCAAGTGTTCTCTGTTTGCAAAACCAAAGCCCTTGATTAGCATGGAGAGTTTCTGGAGCAGCTGTGAAAATTATGCTGAAATATGGAAAGAAAGTTTCATGCCATCGACACAGCATTTCTGCTAAACAGAGATGAGGACATGCTGTTTTACAAGGGCAGCAAAGAGTGTTGAAGGGAGCATAAGAGAAATGATTGTATTTGCATAAGATGTAATACACATATCAATCTGAGGCGTGCAAGCATTGAATATAATAAACTCAGCTAGAGGCTATGTGGAGCAGATAGGCCTTTTATGAAATGGGCATGCTGACAGAACATAATATTTATCAAGAAATTCTGATGATGCACTACACTAGTTTCACTGACAGACCAAAGAAGAATGGATGATAACAATCTACAGAACAATCACAATACGAGGTATGAGGACACAGCAGATAAAAATAAATGTTCAAGTGGTGAAATAAAAAGATAAAAGAAAAACAAGGACGACATTAAAGAAACTGTGTTATTACAGAAATAAACACAAGAGTTCTAATGAGGAAGATGGAGAAGGAGGTTCTGTTTTTTTTTTAAGGAAACACTAGAAGGAGAACATTACATTTGTCTGATGGCAGAAGGATACAGTCAATCTGTCTAATCTGCTTTATACCTACATTTTGCCATTCTGTTCCTCCTTTCCCCTAGCCCCTTCCCTCTTGAATAGCTCCATGCATTTTATAAACATCATCCATTCAGTGGTCCAGTTTTTTGGGTCTATAACCCTCTCTGTGAAAAAGTACTTTCACAGATTAAGGAAGTAATTGGCCTATACACTCTTTCACCCATGTACCTCCGCCATCATTTCTTTTCATGCTGGCCCCTTCACTTCTCTGTTGCACTTGTATCATGTCCCGTGTCTTTTCCTGGCTCTAGTTAGAAGAACTCCCGCTCCTCCAGCCTCTGGTTGTATCTTTTCCTCTCCTTCTCACACACCCCTATAGTGGCTTTCTTTGGGACTCACTTCAATAATCTGTCATTTTCCTTTTACACCCCCCAAACCCAAACATACAGCCATAGTATGGCCTGTAAAGGACCCATCAAAACCGAACCATTACCCTTTCACTTCTAAGGTCTATCCCTTGGAGAATACATCCCAGCATTCTGGTTATTACTAGCACTGCCTTCTTATCCCGTCTCTGGTGGTACAGTCCATGTATGAACAACATCCCCAGATATCTTTGGCTGCTCTGTTCCAACACTTCATAGGTTAATAGGTATATACTAGGAATGTGATCTAGATGTCCGTTGCAAGCTCTAGCCTAATGTACTTAAACTGTATTCATTGTCATGATCCAGAAAAGCCATACTAAGTGTGCAGGAGTGAATATATGAATACCCATCAAGTCATTCTCATTGGTCTTAAACATAGCTAATATTCTCTTTTCTTTGACATGTAGGGGAAGTCTATTCCATAAGCAGAGGATATATTGGGTTAGACATATATCGTGTCAGTAGGTCATATTTATGTACCTGTGAAGTTTAAGTTCCTTGATATGAGGATTTATGATGCCCCAGCCTTGCACAGGAGAAGAACTGTAAGCATAGGATGGTCATCCATGTATGGAGAGTTAAGCAAAGATTCCCATAAAGGAACGTGTATAGCATGGGATATAGCGAGAGGGCTTTCGATCTATAAGGGTAGTTTAAGGAGTTTAGTATAATGATTTTCTGAGTTAGGAATCTTTGGGGCCTTTTTAATTGGACAATATGTTTTGAGAGGCACCTGCTGAAGGGAGTTTTATACTCAGCAAATCTGGTAAGAGATGTATACAGAGGCATTATTATTCGATGACAATTCATGATGAGGCATGTATACAGAGGAATTATGACATCCTTATTCTTAGACAACATGCCTTTATGAATTAACTACATCAGGGAGTATGATTTTATGGCTGTGACTGAAATGTGGTGCTCAAAGAACAGTTTGTTGTTTACAAAGGTACTCAGATCTGTGATGACTGTCAGTTTTAAGGGGGGAAGGAATGTCCTTAATGTGACATTAACTGAAGAATTCTTGCTTCCCAAAGAAAACCACACTATATTTTTCAGCATTAAGACTGAATCTGTGGTTAGTACATCAGATATTAACACAATCAGGCCTTTGTTAGTGTATATGATTATCTGCAGAGGAGTAAACAAGAACAGCCATTTTGCAGTCATCACCAAACGTAGTCAACCATAGCCCTTTGACGTCTGTCTTGATATCAGGAACAACGTAGATGTAAAAGAGGAGAGGCCCAGGACAGAGTGTTAAAGAACACTGTTAATAATGTTCATTTATGTGGAGCAAGGGCCTCTAACCCATGCTGTGTTAATCCTCTTGGATAGCCAACTGGCTATCCAGCAGATGGCACAGCACTTTCTTGTTGAGCTGAATATGCATATTGATAATACCTACATGAGTGATGAGTGATGAGTGAATGCATTAAAGTCCTTAGACAGGACAAGATAGGCAGTATGAACAGAATAGCCTATGTTCGAGGCTTCAGAATCCCACTCAAATAAATTGATTACATCAAGTAGACAGGATCTGCCTTTAGCAAAGCCAATTTGATTTGCATTAAGGGACTAAGGATTCTTTATATCTTTATTTATAAGTTCAGCTCAGTGATTTTAGAAATCATGATACTGAGACTTCAGGTGTATCATTATCCAGAGCTGTTGTGGAACCACCCATATGCAGCAGTGTCACTACGGTAGTTCTATAAACATCTGGCACGCAACCAGTGTAGAGGCTAGGACAGAATACGCTCAGAACAAGTTGAGCAAAGCTATATTTGGCAAGTACTAGGAGACAGTCAGGCATGTTATCCCGACCCATGAATGCAGCATTCTTAGAATTTGATAATGCAAATAGGACTTTTATCGAGAGAGGTTTCAGGGGAAGGTGTAGTTTGGTGGGCAGTGGAAGGTCTGGAGGAACTGTGGGTTAGGTGAGTAGATGGGGTAAACTGATGCTGAATTTGCAAGTTAGGATGTTAGCAATAACCTTTGGCTCTAGAAAAGTGATACTGTTCGATACTGTGCAGTACTAATTAGATATTGTGCAGTACTAGTTAGAAAAGGTTTTGTCTTTGTATTTGGTGGATGTGGCAAATTTGAGTTCAAATATAGTATTACACATCCTAGAAGAGCATCTGAGAGTTTTGCTAATTTGTTTCAAATCCATTTTGTGATGAGGAAAATATTTGTTATACATGGCAAGCAGTCTTTTACACTTGCTACACAATGTATTTACATCAGAGTTCCACCATAAGGATTTATTCCTGAATTTCCATATTTGTGGCATATAGGGACATACACATCTTTGCAGTTGTTTAGATGATGGTAGAAAAACACACCAAAATGGAGCCACTGGATAGCTGCAGAAAAACGTTACTGACATTCTGGTACCTCAGCTAAATGCCTTCAGAGTAAAAGATTTCAACACACCATACAGTCTTTTTCTACCATCTTTAATCAATTTGCAACAATTAAACAATTCCTCTTCTTCTTTTGGCTTTTCCCGGTTAGGGGTCACCACAGTGGATCACCTTGTCCGCTCATGATTTGCAGTGGAGTTTTACGCTGTTGAGTTGCCAGCCCAGTGCCCGACCTGCCACAGAAGGCACACACACATGCTCTCACGCCTAGGGCCAATTTAGAGTGTCCAATTGACCTACAGCATGTCTTTGGGATGTGGGAGGAAACCAAAGCACCCAGAGGAAACCCACGCGACCACAGGGAGGACATGCAGACTCCGCACTAAAGACACCCCAGCCAAGGATCAAACCGGAGAGCCTCTTTCTGTGAGGAGGTAACGCTAACCACTGCACCACCACAGCCACCCCGAAGCAATTAGACAAGTAAACGTGCAAAAAGCCAATACCATTTAAAATGATGCACAAAATATTTTGAAGTACTAAGTAACACATATAAATGCTTATAAATATAAATATGCATTACCAAAATTAAATATTCAGATTAATATCTAAATTAGTTCTTTTGGTGCTAGTGTCCTATAATTTAATACACATCTACTTTCTAATTCCAATAACTTATGTTCAAAATAACCCCCAACCACCAAAAGTGGTTTAGCTAATATACTAAAAATAAACTACCATCGTGTCCCCCATGTATCCTATGAAAATGGTCAGCAATCAGACTATCTAAATGTTTATTTCTAACATCAGATACTTCAATATATGGAATTTAACCTGTCACTTAGTTTGTCCTATGTACTACCTAGTGGGAACACAACCACATCCTACTATACGAACTACCCCACAAGAACAACAAAGTGTTCATAAGCCACATATCTCCTGCCATTAATTTTAAAATTGGAAATGTTTTTAACGCTCACACATACTTTACACTTACCACACTGATACATGCCTGCCTTCTTCCTCCCTCCTACAACACCATTAAAATTTAATATTTCCTTTAAATTACTATACCTGCCATAGGAAAAAGTAACCTTCTTGGAAAATAAAAATCTCAGTTCTTCATCAAAACAAACCACAGGCAATAAATGCTCTACTGATTGCTTTATCATAGTGTAAAATGGGGAAATTTGGTAACAAAAAAACATTCTTTCCCCATTGTCCCTGAGTACATCACCCCTAGATGCTTTATTCATATCACATCTAATAGTGGTGGAAAACCCACCACCACCATATGCTACTTTGTTTTTAGCCTTTTCTATACAGGCTTTAGAATAACCTCTTTGTAACAACTTCTCTGTAACTTGCATATCCACCAAATGCATTTCGGAAGTATGTTCAAAAATCTGTTTAAATTCTCCATACAGCAGGGATTCTAGTAAGTGGGGAGGGTGGGAACTGATGGCATGTAAAAAAATTATTAACTGCAGTTATCTTTTTGAAGGGGTAATTTTGCACATAAGTTATTGGAATTAAAAAGTAGATGTATATTAAATTATAAGACACCAGCACCAAGAGGATTAAATTTAGATATTAATCTGAATATTTAATTTTGGCAACGCATATTTATATTTATAAGCATTTATATGTATATTACTTAGTACTTCAAGATATTGTGTGCATCATTTTAAATGGTATTGGCTTTTAGCATGTTTAATTATTTAATTGTTTAATTGCTGTGAACTGATTGAAGATGGTATAAGAGGCTGCATGGTGTGTTGAAATCTTTTCCTATGAAGGCATTTAGCTGAGGTACGGGAACGCCAGTAAAGTTTTTCTGCAGCTATCCAGTGGCTCCATTTTGGTGTGTTTTTTTTTTACATTTATTTTGCTGTTTTGTAGATGAGGGTAGGAGTCAGAAGTATATGCAGTAACTTTTGTACAGAATTTGACAGTGGGGTCAACTCTGAATTTGTTTAGGTCATCAGAAAACAATAAGAGGTTGTCTTTGGAGTAGTCTGTAAAAGTGGTATGGTTCATGGAAGGAATGGTAGAGGTTGCCTTTGGAGGAGTCCATAAAAGTGGTATGGTTCATGAGAGGAATGGTAGAGGTTGTCTTTGGAGGAGTCCATAAATGTGGTATGGTTCATGGGAGGAATGGTAGAGGTTGCCTTTGGAGGAGTCCATAAATGTAGTATGGTTCATGGAAGGAATGGTAGAGGTTGTCTTTGGAGTAGTCCATAAATGTGGTATGGTTCATGGAAGGAATGGTAGAGGTTGCCTTTGGAGAAGTCCATAAATGTGGTATGGTTCATGGAAGGAATGGTAGAGGTTGCCTTTGGAGTAGTCCATAAAGGTGGTATGGTTCATGGAAGGAATGGTAGAGGTTGCCTTTGGAGGAGTCCATAAAAGTGGTATGGTTCATAGAAGGAATGGTAGAGGTTGTCTTTGGAGTAGTCCATAAATGTGGTATGGTTCATAGAAGGAATGGTAGAGGTTGCCTTTGGAGAAGTCCATAAATGTGGTATGGTTCATGGAAGGAATGGTAGAGGTTGTCTTTGGAGTAGTCCATAAATGTGGTATGGTTCATGGAAGGAATGGTAGAGGTTGCCTTTGGAGAAGTCCATAAATGTGGTATGGTTCATGGAAGGAATGGTAGAGGTTGCCTTTGGAGTAGTCCATAAAGGTGGTATGGTTCATGGAAGGAATGGTAGAGGTTGCCTTTGGAGGAGTCCATAAAAGTGGTATGGTTCATAGAAGGAATGGTAGAGGTTGTCTTTGGAGTAGTCCATAAATGTGGTATGGTTCATAGAAGGAATGGTAGAGGTTGTCTTTGGAGTAGTCCATAAAAGTGGTATGGTTCATAGAAGGAATGGTAGAGGTTGTCTTTGGAGTAGTCCATAAATGTGGTATGGTTCATGGAAGGAATGGTAGAGGTTGCCTTTGGCGAAGTCCATAAATGTGGTATGGTTCATGGAAGGAATGGTAGAGGTTGCCTTTGGAGGAGTCCATAAATGTGGTATGGGTCATGGAAGGTATGGTAGAGGTTGCCTTTGGAGAAGTCCATAAATGTGGTATGGTTCATGGAAGGTATGGTAGAGGTTGCCTTTGGAGTAGTCCATAAAGGTGGTATGGTTCGTGGAAGGTATGGTAGAGGTTGCCTTTGGAGAAGTCCATAAATGTGGTATGGTTCATGGAAGGAATGGTAGAGGTTGTCTTTGGAGTAGTCCATAAATGTGGTATGGTTCATGGAAGGTATGGTAGAGGTTGCCTTTGGAGGAGTCCATAAATGTGGTATGGTTCATGGAAGGTATGGTAGAGGTTGCCTTTGGAGAAGTCCATAAATGTGGTATGGTTCATAGAAGGAATGGTAGAGGTTGTCTTTGGAGGAGTCCATAAATGTGGTATGGTTCATGGAAGGTATGGTAGAGGTTGCCTTTGGAGAAGTCCATAAATGTGGTATGGTTCATGGAAGGAATGGTACTAAGGGATAAATAACAACCTGGTGGTTAGAGAGGAGGAGGAAAAATGTAAAGGGTTAAGTCATGGAAAACAGTAGCAAGGAAAAGGTGAATAAGATTTGTGCCTCTAAGGGGAGATGGATAATTTGGTATGGGAAGTGGTATTTCCAAAATCTAAGAAGAGCTGTGCTTATCTGGTATTCATTGTATAGCTGCCATCTCATACTGGGCTTTTGTAGGTCAGCTATACTACTTTTTATGTGCCTATGTAGTAATTCAGCTTCCACCTTTTTGCGTAGTTGGTCAGCCTTTCAAAACCACTGCTTAGACTCTTACTCCCATCCCCCACCTCATCATCAAGGAGTTTCATCCTGTCCTGCATTTGCTCAGACATATCTGAAACAAAAGCACTAAAAAGTATTAGGTACTGGGTCAATCTCTGAGGTACGCCACCGGACTTTGGCCTCTTACCACAACAGCATTCAATCATGTGATCATTCAGTTTCTCAGCCTCGGCCCTACATCCCAGCATCACAGTTTTCCTAGCAGCCATTTATGTGGGCAAGTGTCAAAGGTTTTGGAGAAGTCCAGGCAGAGCACCCCCTACTAGTAATGCTCTGTTAAGTTCTCATTTAACCAAGTTATAAAACTAGAGAAAGTTAAACACACAACTCTTATCTATTAATCTGTATTGGTGGTGAGCCTGGAGATTGTTATCCCATACAAAAGCAACAAACCTTTATTTCATTATTTTTTCATGACTTTTGCCACAATTGCTGTTATGCTAACTAGCCTGTAGTTCCCTGGATTTTTCCTGTCATCCCCTGCAAAAGGGTAGCACTACTTTTGTCAATTTTCAGTTTAAACATTGTTTTGAGTTGGTTCGTGAGTACTGAATATTGCTATTAAGGGCATCTTCCAAAACAATGACCAGATTCCTGAAGTGCCAGGAAGATAGCCCATCTGATCTCCCTTTCCCGCCCTCCCTTTAAGGCAGTTAATAGCCTCTTAATCTCCTACGTCTCTCTCTGGTGGTGTACAGCCACTACTCTTTCCTCTCTGCCCAGTCTCATCATCATCCCCTCTCTTTCCTTTCTGGAGAATGGAGATGAAGGACTCATTCACTACTTCTGTTCTTTTTCTGTCTTCCATTGATGCACAGCCTGACAAGTTCTGCTCATCTGTTCCAACTTTCTGCTACATACCAAAAATACATTTGTTCCCCATTTTCAGCCCTTCTGCCAACTCATCTCCTCTTTTGTCCTTCTACTTGTCTCCTTGTACTGTACCTTGTAGTCCTCCAATGTCTCCTTTTCCCAAACTTGTCTCCTCCAATCCCTCCCCTTCCCACTTACTGTATCCCCTACCTTTATCCATCCCTCCCCTTCCAACTTCCTGTATCCTCTGCCTTTGCCCATCCCTCCCCCTCCCACTTCCTGTTCCCCTACCTTTCCCACTCCCTCACCTTCCCACTTCTTGTTTCCCCTACCTCTGTCCATCCCTCCCCTTCTCACTTTCTGTATCCCCTACCTTTGTCCATCTGTCCCCTTCCCACTTCCTGTATCCCCTACCTTTATTCATCCCTCCTCTTTCCATTTCCTGGCTGTATCCCCTCCCTTTGTCCATCTCTCCCCCTCCCATTTCCTGTTTCCCCTCCCTTTGTCCATCTCTCCCCCTCCCACTTCCTGTTTCCCCTACCTTTGTCCAGCCCTCCCCTTCCCACTTCCAGTATACCCTACTTTCATTCTACCTCTGTTCTTATATTCCTATGTAGCTACATTGACATTATTTTATTTCTCTTTTGCCTCCTTTTGCACCATTACCTAAAGCCCTGAGTACTACATGTCTAACTCAATCCCATAGATTGTTTTATACTTTAGTTTGCTTCTAAACCACCAATTTATCTTTGCCCCCTGTTCCCCATATCAGTATAATCTACTCCCCTAAAATTAAGTGTCATCGTTGTTGCATTTTTACCCTTCCCTCTAAACCACATAGAGTATGAATACAGTTGGCTACCAATGCATTCAGCTGGACATCTATTACTCTAAGTGCTTTAGTTAGGACCTTATCAGCATTTGTATTAGTCTTCCACCTTCAGCAGTCCCTTTACTGTCATTCTGGAGCTTTCCTACACTGAACAACTCTTCTGTCATTGGCCACTGTTTCTGTCATACCAGCAATGTCCACCCTCCCTTCCTGTATCACCTCCTGCAGTTCCCCATCATTCTACCCAGACTCCTTCTATTACATTGCTACATTGTAATACTAAGTAATATCCACCCTCCCCTCCTTCATAACTGCTGTCAGGTCCCCATCTCTTAACCATACTCCTTATATTTCATTGTTACATTGTAATGCTAAGTAATGTCCCCCACCCTCTTAAATCACTGCCAGCAGTTATGAAGTAGGAGAGGGTGGATATTACTTGCATTGTAATACTAAGTAATTCCACCCGCCCCTTCCCACCTGTATCACTACCTGCAGGTTCCCATCTCCCTACCTAGACTCCTTATATTATATTGTAATAGTAATATCCTTTCTCCCTTCCTGCATCACTGCCTGCAGGTCTCCACCTCCCTACCCAGACTCTTTATATTACATTGTTACATTGTAATACTAATATCCTTCCTCCCTTCCTGCATCACTGCCTACAGGACCTCATCTCCCTACACAGACTCCTTATATTACACTATAACATTGTAATACCAACTGATGCCCACCCTCCCCTCCTGTATCACTGCCTGCAGGTCCCCATCTCCGTACACAGACTCCTTATGTTATATTGTTACATTGTAATACTAAGTAATGTCCACCCACCCCTCCTGTATCTCTTCCTGCAATTACTACATCTTTTCAACCTGGCACCTTACATTGCAAACACATTCTACCCGCAATGATCTGTGTCACCCTTATATGTTCCTTTGCTAGGTTGTCTGTCTGTTTTCTTTATATATCTTGTGAAGCCCATGCCCTGGCACAGCAATCAAGGAGCCACAATCCTCACCACTATGAGGAAAGGATAACAAATACACACAGTAAAGTGCAATTTCCCTTAAGAGCACACAGAGATCACAGTCGGTCTGGGGCTGGTTGCTTCCTTGCTCCCCAGGTCCCCAATAAGACTCCCCACTGGCACAGCTATAGGGTCCAGATCTCAGCCTAGCTGAACAAGCTAAAATTTCCAGCACCCTCTCTGTCCAACCAGTGCTTCGTGTCCCTGCCCAAGTAGCTGACACACACACACACTTTGAGATAAGAGTTTACACAACCACACAGAAACTTCTGGGGAAGGCTGGCACAGGTTCTCCAGCTGTGCCCCTTTTACCCAGAGTATACGGTAGTAATTACTGCCACCACCCAGCTAATATTTATCAGCTACTCAAAGGCCCTTAAAAGGGTGTCCAATTATTACTGTGCAATATTATTATCCAGTTGGTAAGTGTGACTACAGTCAAGGCTTATTAGAGTGGCTATGTACAGTTTTACCAAAGGCATACAAGTACTCTAAAGAGCTTAAATTATCTCCACACAAATCAGCCACAGTTAAAAGGGTTTTAAAATATTTAATAATAAATAATTAAAACCACAAGACAATGCTTTCTACTATACAGTGCTAGTCAAAAGTTCAGAGGTCACACAGAAATACAGAAAATAATTCAGTAGTACAGTTCTTTTTTAAAAAAACAGCTTTATTGAGATAAATATTGTCAAATAAACACAAACTAGACATATGTACATTTTTCGAAATGAGTGACATAAAATGAGAAAATTAAACAAAGATTTTAAACTATATACAATGACATTCTCCACAAGAATCAAATATTAATAAACAAGTGCATTCAAATAAGAAGATTATAAAATAACTTAAATTACTTGTTCAATAAATCATATACTTTTTTCCACGTATTAGATGAATTAGTATTCCTAGAAGATCTTGCAGTATTGGTCAAAATTTCTAATTTACAGACTTCAAGAAGTAAATTTTTGAATTCAATCATTGAGGGTGAAGTAGTAGTACAGTTCTGACATAGCAGAAAAACACTCAGTCTAATCTTTTCTAATTCCTAGCTACTTCTTGAAGAAAACACAGTTATAACATACTACTTACATAAAGAGAGCATAAGGCAGTGCTGTGATGTCCAAACAAAAAATGCTTAATAATCTCTGGTTCTGTCTGTTTAAATTGCTATTCCAGTTCTGATAAACATTACATCATCTCTTTTACACTGTCCTGGAGTTCCCAGGCTAGACATTAACTGCATTTACATTCTTAACAGCTCCCTTTTGTTATCTTGAAGCTGGTCAGGAACAGAGCAATAAAAATACATTTGCATGCTTAAATCTAGCAATGTAACTCTTGGTTAGAACAATAGAAATAATTTCTTCATCTGGACTTTTCGACACCACTGTCTACTTGAAAGGGTCACCACATGCTTTACTTTGGTCAGTAGAGTGCACTGGTGTCACATTTATTTCCAGCTCCACATGTAAAGGTATTTCTTTACATTTAAGACAACAAGCCTGTGATTTACATTCATATTTACAAATGATAGAATTATGTATAAAATTCTATTTAACTAGGCTGGCAGCCTTCACCCATCTCTACCAGTCTTCACCCCCCCCCCCCGGAGACCTCAAGCTAATTTTTCAAGTGACCCTTGAGAAATGTCGCTTGAGAGGGTTAGGTTTATCTGAGTATACCTACCTCATTCCCTGTCTTGAGAGCCCATTTGCATTAGCATTGCTACTCCCACTGCGGTGCTGCACTGACATATCATATGCTTGCAGCCTCAGGCTCCATCTTAGCAACTGGGAATTTTTCTGACTGGCTCTGTTTAGCCATGTTCGAGGGCTGTGTTCTGTCATAACAGTGAATTTTCTTCCATACAGATAAGGCAGAAGTTTCTGCAGTGCTCACACTATGGCTAGACATTCCTTTTCTACAGCTGCATAGCATTCCTCCCTGGTTTGGAGCCTATGACTGAGATAAACCACTGGGTGCTGTTCCCCCTCTGAAGAAATCTGGCTAAGTACAGCCCCCATCCCATGGTTTGAAGCATCCACCTGCACAACAAAGTCTTTGCTGTAATCTGGACTGGCTAACACAGGGGGTCCTCCCAAAGCTTATTTAAACTTCTGGAATGCCTGCTCACATGCTGGAGTCCACACTACCTTATCTGGCCTGTTCTTCCTTGTCAGGTCTGTGAGGGGAGCAGCTATGGTACTATAACTGGGAACGAACTTTCTGTAGTACCCTGCTATCCCTAAAAATGCCCTCACCTGCATTTTAGTAACAGGTGCAGGCCATGCCTGAATGGCTTCCACTTTGGCAGGTTCTGGCCTTATCTTACCACTCCCCACTCTATGTCCTAGTAGGAGACCTCCGCCATACCCACCTGACATTTGCTCAGCTTAATGGTCCACCCTCCCCTCTGTAGTCTGCCCAGATATGCTGAAGATGCTCTGGCTAGGAATGGCTGTAGTTGGCAATATCATCTAGGTAAGCAAGGGCAAACCCTTCTGCTCCTACTAGGATATTATCTACCAGTCTCTGGAAAGTTGCTGGGGCATTCTTCATCCCAAAGGGTAACTTTGTGAACTCATACAAGCCAAAAGGAGTCACAAAGGCTGACTTCTCTCTAACATTGAGAGTCAAGGGCATCTACCAGTAACCCTTGGTAAGATCAATGGTTGTAAGATACTTAGCCCTACCCAGCTGCTCTAGGGACTCATCTGTCCTAGGCATGAGGGTAAGCATCTGTCTCGGTGTGACTATTTAATTTCCTGTAGTCCACACAGAACCTAGTGCTGCCATCCTTCTTTGGAACCAGCACCACTGGGGAGGCCCAGGGACTGTTGGACTCTTGAATCACCCCTAGTTCCAACATCTCCCATACCTCCTCCCTGAGAGTCTGTCTGACTCTCACAGGCACCCTATAAGGGGCCTGCCTAATAGGCCTTTGGGGTCCTGCATCCACCTAGTGCTGCACCAGGTGGGTGCACCCTGGTTTCCCAGTGAACATGTCCCCATATTCCTGCAACACTGCTCTGATTTCTCAAACCTGGGTAGGAGATAGCTGCTGGGACATTGCTACCCCTTCCACTGAGGTATCAGCCTGGGCCTCACTGAGGAGATCAGTCCCTAGTCTCCCTCAGAATCCTCCTGCAATCCACTGCAAATGCTTAGCACAAGGACCTATCTATCATGGTAAGGTTTCATCATGTTAACATGGTACAACTTGTGCCCCTGCCATCTGCCTAGCAGTTCCACCATGTAGTTAACATCACTTACCTTTCTTACCACCTTGTAGGGTACCTCCCAAGCTGCTTGCAGCTTGTTGTGTGACAGGAATGGGAACCATTACCTGCTGTCCCACAATATTCTCTAGCTCAAGCATTCCTGTCATGCCACACCTTTTTCTGTTGTTGGGCATCTGCCAGGTTCTCCTGGGCCAAGCCCATGAGTTCCCTGAGCCTTGTCCTGTGGTTCAGGACATATGCTACAACAGACTCCTTGTGATACTCGCACTCGCCTTCCAACTCATCTCAAATTAAATCTAGAGGTCCCCTCACCCTATGCCCATACAGCAACTCAAATGGTGAAAAACCTGTGGATTCCTGGGGAACCTCTCTGTAAGCAAACAACAGATGGGGCAAATATTTGTCCCAATCCCTCTTAAACTGATCTGCAAATGCCTGCAACATGGACTTGATTACAGAGTTTAACCTCTCAACAAGACCATTAGTCTGGGGATGCTAGGGGGTGGTCTTCATGTGCTTCATCCCACAGGACTTCCACAGACAAGCTAGCAGGTCTGACATGAAATTGGCAACACTGTCAGACAGTATTTCTTTTGGGAAACTTACCCTGCTGAAAATCTCTAACAAAGCATTTGCCACCTTCTCTGCCTCAATGGAGGACAAAGGCACTGCCTCAGGGTATTGTGTAGCATAATCCGCTACCATCCATATGGAACTTGGGGTATTCAGAGGACCCACAATATCCATAGCTACCTTCTGAAATTGCTTCCCAATCACAGACAAAGGCATCAAAGGAGCTTGCTCCTTGTCTCCTTGCCTACCTTTTGGCACTGCTCACAGGTCCTGCAGTACCCTGTTACATCTCTGCAAATTCCAGGCCAATAGAAGTTATGCATAATATGCCTCTTTGTACGTTTTATGCCCATATGACCTGCAAAGAGAATATCATAGGCTATGGCTAGAAGTGCCAGACTGTACTCTCTCACCTTCTAGCCCTCCCTCAGGGGTCCACTCTCTGTATAGTAACCCTTTGTCCCAGTATACAGATTCCCTCTTTCCTTGAGAATCAGGTGCCTCCCTAGCTACCTGCCTCAGGCCTTGCAATGTAGGGTCTGAGAGCTGAGCCTGTCTCAACTCTCTCCTTGTAACCCTTCCCAGCTCCCCTTCCACAGGAAGTCCAGCATCCTCTGACAGTGGTGCCTAACTGTCAGCCTGGGTACTACTACTCACCTCTATCTTTGCAGTCAATCTGTCCAATGGACCATCAGTACCCACAAGCAGCTGTGGCTCACCTTCAGTCTCACTGCTACAGCGTAGCTCACTCCCTGAAGAAACTATCTCACCAGTCCTAGCTGCAAGTATGCAGTCTGTCTGGGTCTCCCCCAGGCTACCAGACCCACATGCTTGTCTCCTAGCCTTACTTCGTGTAACTGCATAAGTACATGGTACTGCCTCATCCAAATCCTTCCCTCTCAGGCCATCTGCAAGATGGTAGTTTAGTACCCCTGTTGTCTCAAGACAACCTACTATTGGCATTTTGTCTTTCCCACTTACTGGCTCCCTCACCTTTGGTTCCCCACCTTGCCTCTGTGGACACCTGTATGCCACATGGCCCCTCTGGTTGCATTCAAAACATTTAACCCTAGCTCCGGGATGTTTACCTGGACTAGTGGCTTCCCCTGCTACTGGCAGATACTGTTGGGGCAGTCTGTGCTGCCCACCATGGGCAATACTGGTGGTCCCCTTCCTGTGCAGGGATGCCCTGCTTGCCAGATATAGGTTTCCCTTCTTCCCCAACTCATCTGAAGTAGCACATTGTCTATCAGCTAACCAGATCCTAATGTCCTCAGGCAAATTGCTAAGGGCTTGTTCCCTCACCAAAAGGTCTGCCAGCCCTTCAAAAGTGGTGACCTGACATCAACTCACCCACCTATGGAAAAAAATGCTCAATTCAGCAACATATTCACATACACTTTCATCTGCCTTGCGTCTATGCTCACGAAAATTTTTCCTATATGTTTCAGGTGTTAGCTTAAACAGTTCTAAAAGACATTTCTTTACAGCAGTTTAATCAAAACATGCAACATCAGGCATTCTAGATAATGCAGTTACAGCTTTACCATGGAGTAAGGGGGTCAGAAACTGTACCCAGAGCACTTGGTCAACTTTATATTGTTTACATACCCTCTCAAACATATGAATGAAACTATCAAAATTATCCCACTCTTTAAACTGCAGAAGAAATTTACTGACCTTTGTGCTTCTGGGGTCCAGTTACTCCCTTCCTCATTACCTCCATGACTCTGGCGAAGAGTCAGCATCTCCTTCTCATACTGCCTCTGCTTTTCTTGCTCCTCAGCTTGCAGACATAACAGTTTCTCATTCTCCTCAGCCTGCAAACATTGCAGTCTCTCATTTGCTTCTAATTCCACATGCCTGACCTCCAAATCAAGTCTCTTTAGCTCCAGCTGGAGTTTTAAGTCCACTGCAGAAAGGTTGAGTTATCCATTCTCTGAGGGAATTATATCTCCACTGCCAGTCTGATTGCCGTCCTGGTTTCTGTTTTCTGATGCAACTGTAACCAAGGCTGCAATCAGGTCTGCCTTAGTCAGTTTTCCATGCACGAGTCCCCTAGCCTGGCACATCTCCACCAGCTGGCTCCTTGTCAGCTTTCCATACTCCTATGCTGACATGCTGCCTGCTCACCCTGACTAACTAAGCTAAAAAAAGAAATAAAACAATTGTGATCTGAACTCTGAGTATTCACTGCATGGCTGTTTTAGAGTACAAAACACCTTCAAAGCTCACTGTACACAAGCTACAGGATTCACTTTACCCACATCACTACAAGCCAATTAGTATTTGTTAACTAATTAACATGTGATGTGGATATCCCACCACTGCCAAACAATTATGTGAGGTGGATATCACAACCACTGCCACCAATGATGAAAGGACAACAAATACACACAGGAAAGTGCAATTTCCTTTAAGAGCACACAGAGAGCACAGTCAGTCCAGGGCTGGTTGCTCCCTTGCTCCTCATGTCCCCAATAAGACTCCCCACTGGCACAGCTGTAGGGTCCAGATCTCAGCCTAGCTGGGCAAGCTAAAATCTCCAGCACCCTCAATATCCAACCAGTGCTTTGTGTCCCTGCCCAAGTTGCTCACACACACACACATACACACACACACTTGAGATAAGAGTTTACACAACCACACAGACACTTTTGGGGAAGGCTGGCACAGGTTCTCCAGCTGTGCCCCTTTTACCCAGACTATACGGTATTAATTACTGCCACCACCCAGCTAATATTTATCAGCTACTCAAAGGCCCTTAAAAGGGTGTCTAATTATTACTGTGCAATATTATTATCCAATTGGTAAGTGTGACTACAGTCAAGGCTTATTAGAGTGGCTATGTACAGTTTTACCAAAGGCATACAAGTACTCTAAAGAGCTTAAATTATCTCTACACAAACCAGACACAGTTAAAAGGGTTTTAAAATATTTAATAATAAATAATTAAAACCACAAGACAATACTTTCTACTATACAGTGCTAGTCAAAAGTTCAGAGATCACACAGAAATACTGAAAATAATTCAGTAGTACAGTTCTGACATAGCAGAAAAACACTCAGTCTAATCTTTTCTAGTTGCTAGCTACTTCTAGAAGAAAACACAGTTCTAACATACTACTTACATAAAGAGAGAGCATAAGGCAGTGCTGTGTTGGATGTCCAGACAAAAATGCTTAATAATCTCTGGTTCTCTCTTTAATTTTCTATTGCAGTTCTGATAAACATTACATCATCTCTTTTACACTTTCCTGGAGTTCCCAGGATACACATTAACTGCATTTACATTTTTAACATCTCCCTTTTGTTATCTTGCAGCTGGTCAGGAACAGAGCAATAAAAATACAGTTGCATGTTTAAATCTAGCAATTTAATTCTTGGTTAAAACAATAGAAAGAATTTCTTCATCTAGACTTTTCGGCACCACTGTCTACTTGAAAGGGTCACCACATGCTTTACTTTGGTCAGTAGAGTACACTGTTGTCACATTTATTTCCAGCTCCATATGTAACAGTATTTCTTTACATTTAAGACAACACGCCTGTGATTCATATTCATATTTACAAATGATAGAATTATGTATAAAATTCTATTTGACTAGGCTGGCAGCCTTCACCCATCTCTACCAGTCTTCACATATCTAACAGCTAACCATCTTGTGTTTCTGTGACACCTCCCCTACCATTGTTAACGTATAACAATTTTGAGACAGAATATTCCAACCTAGATCTAATCACTGTTGTCCCTTCTGGACTAAGAGAGAGCCTGTCCATAACATGTAGACAGTCTGTCTGCCACGCCTTTTCCATCCTCGTATCAGCTATAAGCACTTCTGTCTTGTCCACTACAGCAACTAGTTATTATACTCTCTGATCGTATCCCAGTCGATTATCTAGAATTTTGCAGAACATATCCTTGATTTTGCTTCATATTTCTGTCCTGCCCTGGTAAGGTTTTTTCATTCTCTGGTAAATTAGTGCGGATTGCAGTGAGTCATTAATGCCAGACATTACAGTTTCATACTTCATATTGTTCAGAAAATGCATGCTAATGCAAAAGCTGTTGTTCTGTTAACATTTTAAGTGAATTAGAATAGTATTTAAAAATTGTCCCTCATTTTGGACTTTTTCCTCTCATTATTCTTCCTTTGCCCAGAATTCTTTAGCAAAGAAGTTGAGAGGTGTGCTTAAATATTTTCTTCCATCAGAGTGCTAGCTGCTGACCTGGACAATACCTCTGAGAATGGGACTGTCAATCCATTATCCTAGTATTCTTCAAACCCAGCTTACTACTATCTTAAATGTCCCAAATGGCATACTGACCGCTCCACCATGGTGACTGTTATGGTAATGCCTAGTATGTCTGACTAAGTCAAAGCCCCGAGTTAAGATTCATTCCAATTTGTTCTCCTCTGTCCTGAGAGAGAGAGATAATGCGCACACACACACACACACACATATATATATATATATATATGGGTTCACTTTGTAATTTCGAAATACTGAAATCTCGAAATTCAATATTTAGAACCTACAAAGCCGCAGATTCACATTTTCGAAACCAGCAGAAACGCTAAATTCAAAATACCAAAGCACGGATATTTTGAATTTTTGCTTCCAGCGGTACAGTGTGTGGATGTTTGGGTTTAATTTTGGTAAGTTTGTGTATGTACGTATGCTGGTTAGGTGTTTAGTGTGTGTAAGTGTGTGTTGTGACTGTTATGTGTGTGTTTGAGGGACTGCAAGATGTGTCTGTGTGAGATCTCGGAGTTACAATACATAAGTAGGAGGGGAGCAGGGGGGCACAGCCCCCCTGCTTATACGTAGTTTACATGAGTTTGTTTGGTTGTGGGGGGGATTTATGTGTATGTTTATGTGTGTACTGTATGTGTAGCATAATTGTGGGATTTTGAATTTCGCGGTTGTATGTTTTCGAAGTTGTGAGTTGTGACTGGGTTTTCGTCTTTATGGTTTCTAAATACTGAATTTCGAGATTTCAGTATTTTGAAATTACAAAGTGGACCCATATATATATATATATATATATATATATATATATATATATATATATATATATATATATATATATATATATATATATATATATATATAGTTTATTATCAAAAATCTTGAAAATTGAAAAAAATACTGTTCGGAACATCAAAAAGCAAGGTTGAATCCCTGCATATTAATTAGGTGAAAATGTCGAATCTGATGAATGAATTCAGCAGATTTGACATTTTTGCCGAATATTGAACATGATGTCTGTATAGGAGCTCAGATAAGTGTCACTTCTACACTTCAATTCACATTTTTGCAGGGAGGCAAGCCCCACTGCGCCTCCCATACCTCCTGCTAACTATATATTCCAACTTTGAGATCACACTCATCATCTCCTTTCGGCTGTTCCCTTTAGGGGTTGCCACAGCGGATCATCTGTTTCCATTTCTTCCTGTCATCTGCATCTTGCTCTGTCACACCAACCACCTGCATGTCATCTCTCACCACATCCATAAACCTTATCTTAGGCCTTCCTCTTTTCTTGTTACCTGGTAGCTTCAACCTTAGCATCTTTTTCCCAATATACTCAGCATCCCTCCTCCGCACATGTCCAAACCAACATCATCTTGCCTCTCTAGCTTTGTCTCCAAACCTTCCAACCTGGGCTGACCCTCTAATATACTCATTCCTAATCCTGTCCACCCATGTCACACCCAGTGGAAATCTTAACATCTTTAACTCTGCCGCATCCAGCTCTAACTCCTGCCTTTTTGCCAATGCCACTGTCTCCAACCCATATAACATAGCTGGTCTCACTACCTTCTTGTAGACCTTCCCTTTCACTCTTACTGGTACTCGTCTGTCACAAATCACTCCTGACACTCTTCTCCATCCACTCCATCCTGCCTGTACTCTCTTCTTCACCTCTCTTCCACACCCACCATTACTCTGAACTGTTGATCCCAAGTATTTAAACTCATCCACCTTCGCCACCTCTACTCCTTGCAGCCTCACCATTCCTCTATTCTCCCTCTCATTCACACACATATATTCTGTCTTAGTCCTGCTGACCTTCATTCCTCTTCTCTCTAGAGCATATCTCCACCTCTCCAGGGTCTCCTCCACCTGTTCCCTACTCTCACTATAGATCACAATGTCATTTGCAAATATCATAGTCCACAGGGACTCCTGTCTAATCTCATCTGTCAACCTGTCCATCACACTACAGTGAGGAAATGGATGAATGTCCCAAACCGCACACCACGATCTCTATTAATTACATTGAACGCATATCAGCACATGCAAAGTGGCATCCACTGATATGAACTATCGTTAATGTTTGGCAACATGGGAGTCAGCCAACTGCTGTTCAACATTCCTGTGTTCGCCGATCTGAATTCTACATTTTCACTGTAAACCTATATCTATATATATATATATATATATATATATATATATATATATATATATATATATATATGGGACTAGGACTGATGCTCGATGGTGCTTTTCACCAAAGGCTTAATGGCTGGGCATATTTAAGCGAAAAAGCACTTTCACGTATGTATGCCTGGAGCCAGAGGGAGTCGTGGGGGAATGACTGTTGTGGAGATCGTATTACGGTGCGGGTAAGGGAATTTTTTCCTTTTCCCCACTGTAGTGCGATCTCGGAGTGAGAATATTAAAGTAGGTGGGTGTGGGGGTGCAGGGGTGTGTAGCCCCCTGCATAAACACCTTTTTGTTGTTTTTCCTTTTTTTTTTTTTTTTTTGACGGACTTTAACGAAAGTACTTTTTCGTTAAAGCGTGTTCAGTGCTTTTGGATTCGGACTGTTGAACTTTCATTCAACAGTCCTAGATCCATATCTATATATATATAAATTAGCACTTTGTCCTTCAGGTGTTATTTTTGACTTGCTTAGCAAATACCAGGCAAGTGACTAGTTGATAAGATCTTAAAATGAACATGCAAACAGTTAAGAATTAATCTGCTTTAACACTATCTCATACAGCACACTGAACGATATGCACAAGTAGCCCTTATGACTGCACACCAGTCTAGACTACAAGATATTTTATCACTTCTCTGCCCATGATGTCAGCTGTTTATCACCACTACAAGCACACCATCATTACATTAAAAGTAAGTCCCACATCAAATGAAAGTAAGCACAACACATCAAAACATTAGCAAAACTACCCTTTTATTATATATATATATATATATATATATATATATATACACACACACAAACATATATATATATATATACACACACACACACATATATATATATATATATATATATATATATACACACGCACACATATATATATATATATATATATATATATATATATATATATATATATATATACACACACACACAAACATATAGATAAGTGTGTGTGTGTGTATATATATTTATATATATGTATATGGTTTACTATCAAAACATTGAATGTCATAATGTTTTTTGATTATAAGATCAAACAATTACATTGAAATTTGTTAGACTGTAAGAGGACAATGTCAAAAATTAATACCACGAAAGTCGACATTCAGAAAGATTCGAAAACTTTGAAAAGCAGTGCAAATGTTATTAACGATTCCTGTATTTCATTAAGAGTTCTTCTTCATCTTTGATAAGCTCTTTATGTTGTAAATCAGATGTTCGAGTGTCCGGACAGTCAGGTAAACAATAAATACATAAACAAACATAAAAATGTACTTGTCAAATGTTTGTGTGTATCTGTCTATAGATATAGATATGGAAACACACAGATACCTAGATGTATGCGTGTGTATATATATATATATATATTGTTCCTGTCCTCCAGCCTACAGCAGATCTGAAAGTGAACATGATTGAATGCCTATGTTTAAAGCTGACCAAACTCTAAAGTCAATAAACATTTAAATCACGTACCTGAAGTGCATCACTTTTTTGAGGAACAGTTAATAAAATTCTGTTCTAATTTACAGAGCAGGTCACATTCTTCAGTGTAAAAACTGTTAAATAGTCTGAGGTCAACAGTATCAAATAATACTGTCCCAGTCACATTTTGTTAAGCATAATTTAAACGTTTTGTAAACTTCTTACATTAATTTGTTACACAATGTTTCACATTGCGTCTGCCTTGTTTTCAGAAGCATTGTTCCACATTTGGAACAATAAAAAAGTTGATTACTAGTCTAAAGTTTAAAAAAAATGCCCTTTTGGCAAAGCCGCACAAACTGAAATACTGCCCAGTATGACTCTGCCATCTAGTGGTCAATCAAAATTACTACACCAGTAATGATTTGTATTAATACTTTTTAAACAGAAGAGCCGGAAGTTGTTAGGATACAATCCAAAGAGTGTATAAATTATTTCACAGCCTTTAAATCAGTTGTGAACAGCAGCAGTGAAAGTTTGACCAATACTCTGATGGACAGACCTATTATTTCATCATCATGCAAGGAATTTATACTTCAGTTACAGTACCTGTATATTTGCTGATTCTGTGCTCAAACTATTTTTTCATCAGAAGTAATGAAAATGTTAATTGTTTAATTTGCAATTCAAAGTTTAATTTATTTTCCACATTTTGAACATTTTTTTCTTCAAAATACGAGTCTTTAGCTCTGCCCCTTACCTTTAAAGAACATTAGCTGTATGTCAACACATCAGCAGTGTCATGAAAACCTAATCAGAGTGTGTGATGTATGTCAGCATGTGTCTAAACTATGAGAAAAACAGCAGAGTCTATTCTTAGTAAAGAGTGGAAGGTAGTTGAAATGTGATCGGTTCTAGGAATCAAATGCTGAATTAATTTATATTTGACTGTCACACAAGGACATTCCTCTATTCTTAAAAATATAAAAGAAGAAGAAATCTATTTGTTACTTCAGTTCAGCATGTACTCACAATAGCAGGTTTAAAGTTGATGTTTTATAATATAATGTGATAGAACAGAACATAATAGAATAGATGAAAATAAATCAGACTTTTGAAACACTTTGTCACCCAGACTTGCAAGCCCTACTGATTTTCAGTCAAAACCCAGGCAAAGTAAGATGGCAATTCACTGAGGTCTGATGAAGAGGAGGAGATGGCATGACTATAAGAGAGAAAGGACCTAGACAGAGCAAGAAAACAGCCACAGTAAATGACAGACAGTCATGGCATATGGCAGATGAACAAACAAGGGTGCCTTGGAGCATGGTCAGGTAGTATTAGTATGCAATGCTGAGGTAAAAGAGGCAGGTGTCCTGGGTTCAAGTTGCTAGGGGGAAAGATCGGATGTTGCGGATGTGGTGTGAGTGCAACACTGTTACATCTGCATTTATTTAAGAAGCTGCAGCTGATAATTGTGGCTTCTTGAATGAATGTATTTAGCAACTTACTGATTTCTTAACTGTAACAATGAGGTTTTCCAGTTTGGTTCTTGGCTGTGGCATCTACTGTGTGACGTCTGCACACCCTCCCTGTGTTCATGTGGATTTTCTGTTGGTGTTCATGTTTCTTCCTGTATTCTAAAGGCATGCACTGAGTATACTGGGGACTTTAAGTTGTCTGTAGGTGTGAGTACAAGCAGGTGTGTTATGGAAAAAAGACCAGGCAACCAAATTCAATTCCCCCCTTTGTCTTGTAAAGTTCACAGATAGGTTCATAGGTGATTACTAGGCTAACAACTCCTGGTGGCTTTTTTAAGATTAGCCATGCTGACCAAATAACCAGTCAGTGATCAATGGTAAGAATCAAACCCTTTACCTTTTGTCTGTGAGCTAAACACCTTAACCATTATGCCTACCCCCGACCCCATATGCTTTTAAGGGCACTTTCTGTTCAAAGGTCCATAGGTGAAGTCTAGGTTTTAAGTCTGCAGACTATTACAAGGCTAGCTAATACCCACAGGTCAGAATCAAACCCTGTACCTTGTACTTGTGAAGTAAAGAACTTAAGGATGCTATCATGCCTCCCCCTTCAGTAGTGTGGGTTCTCCATGGGGTGAATGTATGTGTCATCTGCAACTCATCAGAGAGAGAGGGAAAGAGAGAGAGAGAGCAAGCAATAAGGTTATGCAGCTACAGTTACTAAAATACTAATATACTAAATGTATTCATTAAAGAATGTTTCAGGAAGATCTTTTTTTTACCTTCAACTTTGGTTTGGGGGATAGTATGAGGATCTACTCAGGGTGCCAGATAAATTAATTACAACTTTGATATAATGCAAGGCTTCTGGGCAGGAAGACTGGAGGTCAGTAATACTGGAAAGGAGGCTGGATAGTGCTGGTCTCAGAAATATGGACCAGTGACAGAAAATACAACATGGAGATGCCAGACTATAGACTGTTTACAGGTGACAAAGTGGTTATGAATGGAGTGGGAGTGATGAATTTGGTAATAGAAGCCATTAACTTTTAGGTTAGGAGGAGAAACAGAAACACTACCCTGCACGTGCAATTTGAAAATGATGAGAGATAGAAGTTAGGGTAAGTGCATTGTTTTGGCATCTGAGAAGGTGGTAACACTACTTACAGCTTTTCTCACAAGTTACTAGAAGGGACAGAGGACAAAATATGGTCACAAAAGAACATGCTCTGAAAATGCAGAGGGTCACTCTAAACAAAAAAGGAAGAGAAGTTGCCACAAGTAATAGGGAATAGTGTTTCCTTGCATCTTCAGAAGTTCTTCTTCATTGAGAGGGCTGCTTACCCAGAAAGGCTGATGAGAACAGTGGAATATTATTTGCAAATAAAGGGTGGAAATGATATGCTAATTATGTCTCTTTGCTATTACATAAATGTAAAAATGTGACTGGGAAGGCTGGAAAAATGGTGCTAGTATATTCACTGTCAGGTACACAGCATATAGAAGGGGATTTCAAAAGTTACATGGGAATGAGAGTAGGTGATAGTGTATTTCAAGAAAAACAATGGATTTTTATCACTTCTGTGCCTACAATATAGGTACAAAACAATCTCACTTTGCTGTCCAAAACTGAGAATGCAACCCGACAGCCAGTATTACACAGAAGTAGTCAACAATTTGAATCCAACAGCCTCAACTGCATATGGTATAACTATCTTACTCTGTTAAATGTGCAGTTATTTCATATTTATTTTATTGCTTTACTACATTTCTACTATCTGCAGCTTTGCCATAGTGTTCTGTCTATCCAAACCTTTTCTAAAGAGCTTTCCTACCCTTGATCAAGTGTATGCAGATGAGGATATAGTTTGTTAAATACAGTTCCATGGCATGCAAACAAATGGCTGCTGTTCCACGCTGAAATTCAGTGGTAGCACAGTTTTTATGTGTGTACTGGCAAGAGATCAAAGATTTATTTGAGAATTTTCAATGTTATCCAGAGTTATGTGATGGTGGAGTTAGCATATTTAAGCAAAGGGAATGCAGTGGGCTTATCCTCCACAAAACACATTTAATTGTTCTGTTACCCAGCTGAGGCATCACTGTTTTTTAATCCAGTTTTAGCCACGGCTAGATGTTACTCAATGATTCAGAACAGAACCTTTCTAGCCATTTCTCCTGATGTCACTTGGTACACATATCATACCTCCTCTTGGATGTACCTGATTTTGTCAAAACTGCACATCATCGAATCGCAGTTTGCTAACTCAAAATATTAAAACCCACTTCATTGAACCAGTGGAGCAATGAAGCTCAAGTAACCACTTACTCAAAAAGAAATAAAACCTAAACCGCACCATCTCTAACCCACCCAGGTGGGGGACTGTGCCCCCCATATCCCCCCTAACTAAATATACCAACTCTGAGATCGCACTACAGTTGGAAAAAGGGCAACGTTCACCATCTCACTCAACAGGTTACTTTCCTGGGAAGATCTTCATTGTTCCGCTGCTTCAGTGAAGTGGGAGTTTGATATTTTGAGTGTCGACAAACTGTGATTTGATGTGGGATTTTGACAAAGTCAGGTAGATCCCTCCTCTCCACCCACAGGAGCATTAGCTGTACTCTGAGATCCTTACTGAATGTCAGTCTCCTCACTGTGTCAGTGAGACTGAGCCTGAGTGAGCTCAATTACGTTGTATAGGAAGTGAGACTGAGCCTGACTGAGCACAATTACATTGTATAGGAAGTGAGACTGAGCCTGAGCATGAGCCCAATTACGTTGTATAGGAAGTGAGACTGAGCCTGAGCGTGAGCCCAATTACGTTGTATAGGAACCTCATTCTGGCTGCTTGTATCCATGATCTCAGCATTTTGGTCACTTTCTAAAGATCTTTTCCCTGTAAGAAATTGGGATTTGATAATTTGTAAATCAGTTTTCTTGATCATAAATGATCAATAAAACAGCTACCCTAAAAACACCCGGACTAGTCAAAAAAAAAAAAAAGTTTTTGAAGAGGGTAAGTTGCCTTCCACCCCCCCCCCTTATGTATATGTACTAGCTCTATGATCACCCCACAACAGTAAGGAAATGAAAAACTCTCCAATACAGCATGCACAGGTCTTGCACAAACAGAGATCCCACTGTACCTATGACCAAGTATAAATTCATCCAGATATGGGCAGGCACTTAGAAGCTGATCAAATGGCCATCAGTCATTAGTATCAATAACAGGGACGCTTCAAACGCTCACAACAAAAGTCATGGTTGGAAAGACAAACTGACAAACACATTTAGAGATTTCTATAGCTCTTTTCTCACTCACCGTCCCGTCATGCTTCAGTAGCCTGACGTAGTGTCGTCACGGTACTCACATGCTGGTCACTCGTCCAGCTCCCTCCACCTGCACAATCCAAGATAATTACATTCATCCACTTAAGGCACCTGCAGCCTCTCACCTATTCATGGCAATCCTCTCTTTTTTGGGAGAGAACTGTGATTTCTGATTTGGAGGTGCCTCCCACCTATTCATGGCAATCCTCTTTTTTGGGGGAGAACTGTGATTTCTGATTTGGAGGTGCCTCTCACCTATTCATGGCAATCCTCTCTTTTTTGGGGAAGAACTGTGATTTCTGATTTGGAGGTGCCTCTCACCTATTCATGGCAATCCTCTCTTTTTTGGGGGAGAACTGTGATTTCTGATTTGGAGGTGCCTCTCACCTACTCATGGCAATCCTCTCTTTTTTTGGTGAGAACTGTGATTTCTGATTTGGAGGTGTTGATTTTCATGCCAGTTATTTTACAATCACTGGAGGTACTCCAGTGCATGCTGTAACATCACGGTCACTACATGCTACAGTCATTTTACAATCACTGGAGGTACTCCAGTGCATGCTGTGACATCACAGTCATTAAATGCTACAGTCATGTTACAATCACTGGAGTTACTCCAGTCCATGCTGTGACATCACAGTCACTAAATGCTACAGTCATTTTACAATCACTGGAGGTACTCCAGTGCATGCTGTGACATCACAGTCACTAAATGCGACCATTATCTGCAAAAAGCAAATATGAAACTACTTTTTCCTTTCATTTGTGCTATCATCTGAAAATCAGAAAAAGTCCACCCCTCCAACACCTATCTCCTTGGCTCTTCAATCTACTGCCATCTTTCCACTTTGAAGCTGCATGTCTCCATTTGTTGCCACTGCCGTGTGGTGTATTGAAATTCTGAGCACCCTCATTCTTTCTTCCAGGTTTGTGAATGTTCTTGACAATCCCTGTAGACAAATTTGCAAGATTGCTGGGTACAGAGGCCTCCATATTAATCCTTTATCTTCACGCATCTTTATTGATGCAAATGCCTCCCTTTTCCTTCTTGTCAGAAATGAAAAGTCCTGGTTGATAAATATTCTATTCCCTCCTACCATCAGCCTCCTGTTGGGTTTCTATACCTGTGCTAATACATGCTCCTTTAGTGCAAAGGTTTGGGAATGCAGTATTATAGATCTGGGCTTATACTCTCCTTCTCCCCTTGGCCACGATGCTATGTGATGTGCCCTTTCTATTTTGATTTCTTCCACCGGTATCTCTGTCAAGTAGTTTAACAGCTCTGCTACAGCCTCTAGGCAATCTTGCCTCTCATGTCTTTGTTGTGCTCCTATAATTTTTAATATTCTTTAGTTGGGATCGAGCCTTGAGATCCATTCATTTTGCTTCTACACAGTCAAATCTTGCTTTGTCACAGAGTATTCATTTACCAAATGGCCACCCTCCTCTGCCCTACTTTTGTGCCGCGGCAAGTTGCCTCTCAGTGATTGTTTCATCTTCAACCCCATCAAAATCATCTTCAGAGACCTCATTTGTTCAGTCAAACCTTATTTCCCATCATTTCCATCCTTTTAATCATGTTTCTTCATCCTGCTTCTTCGTCTTATTATTTTTTTCTTTCTGTTCAGTTTCTTGGGTGATATTTCATCCACTCTTTTATTCAGCACATGGATGACAAGCTGCACAGTCCAGGTGTTTTGCCAAGAAGCACCTTTTTCTACCTCATATTTTTTGTTGTTCATAACATTTGTAGTTTCCTTGCAAATCACTAAGGACTGAAGTCACAAAATGATGACATATATTGGGGTTTCATACTTCATATCTTTTAGAAAACACATGTTAACAAAACCATTATACTAAAAACTAAAAATGTACTAAGTTTTTAACAGAGTTAAGTTATTACACATAAATCCCACAGCAGGGGTCTTTTCTAATAGGATACTATCACCATTCATTGCTATGGAATGCGGTACCTAGCAGGGCCGCACTGTCTTGCCACTTATTTTTATTTAGTCTGCCTGAGTCATAGGCGGACAACATTCCAGTGGAATGTACATCAGCCTGCATTGCTCTAAAACATGGATTCTGCCCTTTAACTACATGTGGGTGGGAGGTTGGCATAATGATTAAGCTGTTTACTTTACAGACACAAGGTGCAGGGTTTGATTCTCACATTGGGCAATTGGCTAGGCTTAAAATGGCCCACAAGGGTAGTTAACCTAGTACTAATCTATGAACCTATGAATCTATGGCTTGTGGATGACTGTGTGATGTGGATGACCAACCAAAAGGTATATGTAGAACCTATTCTATGTACCGTAAACAAACTTATGGGTTATACAAGACACACTGCCAATATAGGGAAAACAATCAGAATGTTCATCTTCCCAAAGTATCTGTTTGTTTGCAGGCACCTCCCCATATTATCTTATCTGTGTATTTAAAAAAGTACACAAATGTTTATTTTATTTTATGTTTATTTTTACATTTGTTCACTGGGTTAGTCTGACTGGGCTAAAAGCCCCTTTTCAGTGTAGGCCTGAGGAGGAAAGCCCCAGAAGTTACAGTATACCATTTAGCATAAAAAAAGTGTAATACAGAAAAGATTGATGAATGGATCAGAACAGCTACAAAATCAGATATAGATTATTTTCAAATAAGACTGAATTTCATCTTTGCTTTTCCCTGCATCCTTTCAATACCCTCATTGATTAGGCAGCATCGAATGCCATGGGATTATACATGCTCTGAGGTGCATTTCAGAGCTTTTTTCCCAAGCTTTTATCCAGTGATGGCCAGAACAAACATTATGCATATAGAAAAGACATTCAATGTTATTTTTTTTTTATTTCAAAAACAAATACACTATATCCAAGTTTTCATGCTCAAAGCTGACCAAACAACAGTTCACAATAAGCTGAGAAGACAAATGGTTGTGAAGACACATATATGGTCGATTCATAGGTTCATAGATCAGTAGTAGGCTAACTAACCCTGTGGGCTATTTTAAGCCTAGCCAATGACTCCATGTGAGAATCAAACTCTGCATCTTGTGCCACTGACCCCATGTGAGATTCAAACTCTGCATCTTGTGTCTGTAAGGTAAATACTTTAACCATTATGCCAACTTACCTAAAAAGAGTACCCTCTTACCTCCTCAAAATAAGTAGTCACTTTCTGTCTATGCCCCTCTGGTGTTGTGATTCCCCAGAGTAAATACTTACTTAACAATCTATTCATCATCTTAACCCAATATGCTTTACAATATCCTTCTCTATCTACAGAACTAACCGATCTCTAATCTTGTTTGATCCACAGATCTTGATTTGTCCCTCTTAACATTGTTCACTAATCAATCCCGTTTTACGTTTCCATCTCATAGAGCTCAGTACTCAGTTATGCTGCTTCACCCCTGCTACTTAGTAACAATGTAATGAGCCACACCATCTCAGATGTTACACTGTCCCACCCCTTTTACTTACCATTTCCTGACAAACATCAGCATCCCACACCACCACAATGAGTGCAGTATATGATGTAACCAATTTGTCAGCAACCCGCAATGTCACCACGAGTGTAGCATATGCAGTAACCCATTTGCCAGCATCCCACACCGCCACCACAAAGGTAGCATATGATGTAGCCCATTTGTCAGAATCCCACACCCCCACAATGAGTGTAGCATATGGTCTAACACATTTGTCAGCATCCCACACCACCACAATGAGTGTAGCATATAATGTAACTAATTTGTCAGCATCTAACACCACCACCACGAGTGTAGCATATGATGTAACCCATATGTCAGCATCCCACACCATCACAATGAGTGTAGCATATGAAGCAACCCATTTGTCAGCATCCCACACCATCACAATGAGTGTACCACATGATCTAACCCACTTATCAGCATCCCACACCACCACGACTGCAGCATATGATGTAACCCATTTGTCAGCATCTCACACCACCAGAATGAGTATAACATATGATTTAACCCATTCATCAGCATCCCACATGACACAATGAGTGCAGCATATGAAGTAAACCATTTGTCAGCATCCCACAACACCACAATGAGTGCAGCGAATGAAGTAACCCATTTGTCAGCATCCCACACCACCACAATGAGTGCAGCATATGCTGTAATCCATTTGTCAACATCCCACACCACCACAACTGCAGCATATGATGTAACCCATTTGTCAGCATCCCACACCACCACAATGAGTATAGCATATGATGTAACCCATTCATCACCATCCCACACAACCACAATGAGTGCAGTGAATGATGTAACTCATTTGTCAGCCTCCCAAACCACCACAATAAGTGCAGCATATGCTGTGATCCATTTGTCAACATCCCACACCACCACAAGTGCAGCATATGATGTAACCCATTTGTCAGCATCCCACATCACCACAATGAGTGCAGCATATGATGTAACTCATCTGTCAGCATCCCACACCAATACAATGAGTGTAGCATATCATATAACCCATTTGTCAGCATCCCACACCACCACAAGGAGTGTAGCATATGATGTACCCATTTGTCAGGATCCTACACCACCACAATGAGTGTAGCATATAATGTAACCTATTTGTCAGCATCCCACACCACCACAATGAGTGTAGAATAATGTAACCCATTTGTCAGCATCCCACACCATCACGAGTGTAGCAAATGATATAACCCATTTGTCAGCATCTCACAGCACCACAATGAGTGTATCATATGATGTAACCCATTTGTCAGCATCCCACACCACCACAATGAGTGTAGCATATGATGTAACCCACTTGTCAGCATCCCACACCACCACAATGAGTGCAGCATATGATGTAACCCATTTTTCAACATCCCACACCACCACAATGAGTGTAGAAAGATGTAACCCATTTGTCAGCACCCCACACCACCACGAGTGTAGCATATGATATAACCCATTTGTAAGCATCCCACACAAACACCAGGAGTATAGCAATGCTGTAACCCATTTGTCAGCATCCAACACCACCACAATGAGTGTAGCATATGATGTAACCCATTTGTCAGCATCCCACACCACCACAATGAGTGTAGCATATGATGTAACCCATTTGTCAGCATCCCACAACAATACAATGAGTGTACCATATAATGTAACCCATCTGTCAGCATTCCACACCACCACAAAGAGTGTAGCATATGATGTAACCCATTTGTCAGCATCCCACACCACCACAATGAGTGTAGCATATGATGTAATCCATTTGTCAGCATCTCACACCACCACAAGTATAGAATATGATGTAACACATTTGTCAGCATACCACACCACCACAATGAGTGTAGCCTATGATTCAACTGATTTGTCAGCATCCCACACCACCACAATGAGTGCAGCATATGATGAAACCGATTTGTCAGCATCCCACACCACCACAATGAGCGCAGCATATGAAGTAACCCATTTGTCTGAATTCCACACCACCACAATGAGTGCAGCGAATGATGTAACCCATTTGTCAGCAACCCACACCACCACAATGAGTGCATCATATACTGTAATCCATATGTCAGCATTGCACACCTCCAAGAGTGCAGCATATGATGTATCCCATTTGTGAGCTTCCCACACCACCACAATGAGAGTAGTATATCATTCAACCTAATTGTCAGCATCCCACCACAACACAATGGGTGTAGCATATAATGTAACCCATTTATCAGCATCCTACACCACCACAATGAGTGCAGCATATGATGTAACCCATTTGACAGCATCCCACATCAACACAATGAGTGTACCATATGATGTAACCCATTTGTCAGCATCCCAGACCACCATGAGTGTAGCATATGATGTAGCCCATTTGTCAGCATCCCAAACCACCACAATGAGTGCAGCATATGATATAACCCATTTGGCAGCATCCCACACCACCACAAAAAGTGTAGCATATCATGTAACCCATTCGTCAGAATCCCACAACACCAGAATGAGTGTAGCAATGATGTAACCCATTTGTCAGCAACCCACACCACAACAATGAATGCAGCATATAAAGTAAACTATTTGTCAGCATCCCACACTACCAGAACGAGTGCAGTGAATGATGTAACCCATTTGTCAGCATCACACACCACCTCAATGAGTGTATCATATGATGTAACCCATGTGTCAGCATCTCACACCACCTCAATGAGTGTATCATATGATGTAACCCATTTGCCAGCACCCCACACCACCAGAATGAGTGTAGCATATGATGGAACCCATTTGTCAGCATCGCACACCACCACAATGAGTGTAGAATAATGTAACTCATTTGTCAGCATCCCACATGACCACAATGAGCGTAGCATATGATGTAACAAATTTGTCAGCATCCCACACCACCACAATGAGAGTAGCATATGATGTAACACATCTGTCAGCATCCCACACCACCACAATGAGTATAGCATATGATGTAACCCATTTGTCAGCATCCCACACCACCACAATGAGTGTAGAATAATGTAACTCATTTGTCAGCATCCCACACCACCACGGGTGTAGCAAATGATGTAACCCATTTCTCAGCATCCCACGGCACCACAATGAGTGTATCATATGATGTAACCCATTTGTCAGCATCCCACACCACCACCACAATGTGTAGCATCTGATGTAACCCATTTGTCAGCATCCCACACCACCACAATGAGTGCAGCATAATGCTGTAAGACATTTTTCAACATCCCACACCACCACAATGAGTTTAGCAATGATGTAACCCATCTGTCAGCGCCCCACACCACCACGAGTGTAGCATATGATATAACCCATTTGTAAGCATCCCACACCAACACCAGGAGTATAGCATATGCTGTAACCCATTTGTCAGCATCCAACACCACCACAATGAGTGTAGCATATGATGTAACTCATTTGTCAGAATCTCACACCAAAACAATGAGTGTACCATATGATGTAACCCATTTGTCAGCATCCCACACCACCACAATGAATGTAGCATATGATGTAACCCATTTGTCAGAATCCCACACCAACACAATGAGTGTAGCATATGATGTAACAAATTTGTCAGCATCCCACACCACCACAATGAGTGTAGCATATGATGTAATCCATTTGTCAGCATCTCACACCACCACAACAAGTATAGAATATGATGTAACCCATTTGTCAGCATACCACACCACCACAATGAGTGTAGCCTATAATTCAACCAATTTGTCAGCATCCCACACCACCACAGTGAGTGTAGCCTATGATTCAACCAATTTGTCAGCATCCCACACCACCACAATGAGTGCAGCATATGAAGTAACCCATTTGTCTGCATTCCACACCACCACAATGAGTGCAGCGAATGATGTAACCCATTTGTCAGCAACCCACACCACCACAATGAGTGTAGCATATAATGTAATCCATTTGTCAGCATCCAACACCACCACAATGAGTATAGCATATGATGTAACCTATTTGTCAGCATCCCACACCAACACAATGAGAGTACCATATGATGTAACCCATTTGTCAGAATCCCACACCACCATGAGTGTAGCATATGATGTAACCCATTTGTCAGCATCCCACACCACCACAAAGAGTGCAGCATATGATGTAACCCATTTATCAGCATCCCACACCACCATGAGTGCAGCATATGATGTAACCCCTTTCTCAGCATCCCACAGAACTACAATGAGTGCAGCATATGATGTAACCCATTTGTCAGCATCCCACACTACCGCAATGAGTGTAGCATATGATGTAACCCATTTTCCAGCATCCCACACCACCACGAGTGCAGCATATGATGTAACCCCTTTCTCAGCATCCCACAGAACCACAATGAGTGCAGCGTATGATATAACCCATTTGTCAGCATCCCATACCACTGCAATGAGTGTAGCATATGATGTAACCCATATGCCAGCATGCCACACCATTGAAATTAGTGTAGTATATGATGTAACCCATTTGTCAGCATTCCACACCACCACAATTATTGCAGCATATGAAGTAACCCATTTGACAGCATCCCACACAACCACAATGAGTGCAGCAAATGATGTAACTCACTTGTCAGCATCCTACATCACCACAATGAGTGCAGCATATGCTGTAATCCATTTGTCAGCATTCCACACCACTACGAGTGCAGCATATGATGTAACCCATTTGTCAGCATCTCACAACACCACAATGAGAGCAGCATATGATGTAACCCATTTGTCAGCATCCCACACCACCGCAATGAGTGTACCATATGATGTAACCCATTTGTCAGCATCCCACACCACCACAATGAGTATACCACATGATGAAACCCATTTTTCAGCATCCCACACACCACCACAATGAGTGTAGCATATGATGTAATCCATTTGTCAACATCCCACACCAACACAATGAGTGCACCATATGCTGTGACCCATTTGTCAGCATCCCACACCACCATGAGTGTAGCACATGATGAAAATCATTTGTCAGCATCGCACACACCACCACAGTGAGTGTAGCATATGATGTAACCCATATGTCAGCATCCCACACCACCACAATGAGTGCAGCATATGATATAACCCATTTGTCATCATTCCCCCACCACCACGAGGGTAGCATATGATGTAACCCATTTGCCAGCATCCTACACCACCACAATGAGTTTAGCTTATGATGTAACCCATTTGACAGTGTCTCACACCAACACAATGAGTGCACCATATGCTGTAACCCATTTGTCAGCATCCCACACCACCATGAGTGTAGCATATGATGTAACCCATTTGTCAGCATCCCACACCACCACAATGAAAGTAGCATGTGATGTAACCCATTTGTCAGCATCCCACACCACCACCATGAGTGTAGGATATGATGTAACCCATTTGTTAGTGTCCCACACCACCACAATGAGTATAGCATATGATGTAACCCATTTGTCAACATCCCACACCACTACAATGAGAGAAGCATATGATGTAACCCATTTGTCAGCATCCCACACCACCAGAATGAGTGTAGCATTTGATGCAACCCATTTGTCAGCATCCCACACCACCAGCATGAGTGCAGCATATGATGTAACACATTTGTTAGCATCCCACACCACCACAATGAGTGTAGCATATGATGTAACCCATTTGGCAGCATCCCACACCACCGCAATGAGTGCAGCTTATGATGTAACCCATATGTCAGCATCCCACACCAACACAATGAGTGCACCATATGCTGTAACCCATTTGTCAGCATCCTATACCACCATGAGTGTAGCACATGATGAAACCCATATGTCAGCATCCCACACACCACCACATTGAGTGTAACATATGATATAACCCATATGTCAGCATCCCACACCACCACAATGAGTGCAGCATATGATGTAACCCATTTGTCATCATTCCACACCACCACCACGAGTGTAGCATATGATGTAACCCATATGTCAGCATCCCACACCACCACAATGAGTGTAGCATATGATGTAACCCAGTTGTCAGCATCCTACACCACCACAATGAGTGTAGCTTATGATGTAACCCATTTGTCAGCTTCCCACACCAGCACAATGAGTGCACCATATGCTGTAACCCATTTTTCAGCATCCCACACCACCATGAGTGTAGCATATGATGTAACCCATTTGTCAGCATCCCACATCACCACAATGAAAGTAGCATGTGATGTAACCCATTTGTCACCATCCCACACCACCACGAGTATAGCATATGATGTAACCCATTTGTCAGCATCCCACACCACCACAATGAGTGTAGCATATGATGCAACCCATTTGCAGCATCCCACACCACCAGCATGAGTGTAGTATATGATGTAACCCATTTGTTAGCATCCCACACCACCACAATGAGTGTAGCATATGATGTAACCCATTTATCAGCATCCCACACCACCACAATGAGTGTAGCATATGATGTAATCCACTGGTCAGCATCCCACACAAAAAACAATGAGTATACCATATCATGTAACCCATTTGTTACCATCCCACACCACCACAATGACTGTAGCATATGATGTAACCCCTTTCTCAGCATCCCACAGCACCACAATGAGTGCAGCATATGATGTAACCCATTTGTCAGCATCCCACACCACCGCAATGAGTGTAGCATATGATGTAACCCCTTTTCCAGCATCCCACACCATCGCAATGAGTGTAGCATATGATGTAACCCATTTTTCAGCATTCCACACACCACCACAATGAGTGCAGCATATGAAGTAACCCATTTGTCAGCATCCCACACCACCACAATGAGTGCAGCAAATGATGTAACCCACTTGTCAGCATCCTACACCACCACAATGAGTGCAGCATATACTGTAATCCATTTGTAAGCATACAACACCACGAGTGCAGCATAGGATGTAACCCATTTGTCAGCATCCCACAACACCACAATGAAAGCAGCATATGATATAACCCATTTGTCAGCATCCCACACCACCACAATGAGTGTACCATATGATGTAACCTATTTGTCAGCATCCCACACTGCCACAATGAGTGTAGCACATGATGAAGCCCATTTGTCAGCATCCCACACACCACCACAATGAGTGTAGCATATGATGTAACCCATATGTCAGCATCCCACACCACCACAATGAGTGTAGCATATGATGTAACCCATTTGTCAGCATTGCACACCACCACAATAGGTGTAGCTTATGATGTAACCCATTTGTCAGCATTCCACACCACCACAAGGAGTGTAGCATATGATATAACCCATTTGTCAGCATCCCAAAACACCACAATGAGTGCAGCATATGATGTAATCGATTTGTCAAGATCACACACCACCACAATGAGTACAGGATAAGATGTAACCCATTTGTCAGCATCCCACACCGCCACAATGAGTGCAACATGTGATGAAACCATTTGGCAGCATCCCATACCACCACAATCAGTGCAGCATATGATGTAACCCATTTGTCAGCATCCCACACCACCAAAGTGAGTGTAGTATATGACGTAACCCATTTGTCAGCATCCCACTCCATCACAGTGAGTGTACCATATGATGCAACCCATTTGTTAACATCCCACACCACTGCAATGAGTGCAGCATATGATGTAACCCATTTGTCAGCATCCCACACCACCACAATGAGTGTGGTACATGATGTAACCCATTAGTCAGCATTCCACACCACCACTAGTGTAGCATATGATGTAACCCATTAGTCAGCATTCCACACCACTACAATGAGTGCATCATATGATGTAACCCATTTGTCAGCATCCCACATCACCATGAGTGCAGCATATGATGTAACCCATTTGTCATCATCCCACACCACCACAATGAGTGTATCATATGATGTAACCCATTTGTCAGCATCCCACATCACCACAAGTGTATCATATGATGTAACCCATTTGTCAGCATCCCACATCACCACGAGTGCAGCATATGATGTAACCCATTTGTCAGCATCCCACACCACCACAATGAGTGTGGTATATGATGTAACCCATTTGTCAGTATCCCACTCCACCACAATGAGTGTACCATATGATATAACCCATTTGCCAGCATCCCACACCACCACAATGAGTGCAGCATATGATGCAACCCATTTGTCAGCATCCCACACCAGCACAATGAGTGTACCATATGATCTAATCCATTTGTCAGCATCCCACACCCCCACAATGAGTGTAGCATAAGATGTAACCCATTTGTCAGCATCCCAGACCACCACAAATGTAGCATATGATGTAACCCATTTGTCAGCATCCCACACCACAATGAGTGCAGCATATGATGTAACCCATTTGCCAGCATCCCACAACACCTTGAGTGCAGCATATGATGTAACCCATTTGTCAGCATCCCACGCCACAACAATGAGTGTGGCATACGAAGTAATCCATTTGTCAGCATCCCACACCACCACAATGAGTGCAGAGAATGATGTAACCCATTTGTCAGCATCCCACACCACCACAATGAGTGTAGCATATGATGTAACCCACTTGTCAGCATCCCACAACAGCACAATGAGTGCAGCATATGATGTAACCTATTTGTTAGCATCTCACACCACCACAAGTGTACCATATGATGTAACACATTTGTCAGCATCCCACACCAGCACACTTAGTATAGCATATGATGTAACCCATCTGTCAGCATCTCACACCACCACAATGAGTGCAGCATATGATGCAACCCATTTGTCAGCATCCCACACCAGCACAATGAGTGTACCATATGATCTAATCCATTTGTCAGCATCCCACACCACCACAATGAGTGTACCATATGATATAACCCATTTGCCAGCATCCCACACCACCACAATGAGTGCAGCATATGATGTAACCCATTTGCCAGCATCCCACAACACCTTGAGTGCAGCATATGATGTAACCCATTTGTCAGCATCCCACGCCACAACAATGAGTGTGGCATATGAAGTAATCCATTTGTCAGCATCCCACACCACCACAATGAGTGCAGAGAATGATGTAACCCATTTGTCAGCATCCCACACCACCACAATGAGTGTAGCATATGATGTAACCCACTTGTCAGCATCCCACAACAGCACAATGAGTGCAGCATATGATGTAACCCATTTGTTAGCATCTCACACCACCACAAGTGTACCATATGATGTAACACATATGTCAGCATCCCACACCAGCACACTTAGTATAGCATATGATGTAACCCATCTGTCAGCATCTCACACCACCACAATGAGTGTAGCATATGATGTAACCCATTTGTCAGAATCCCACACCAACACAATGAGTGCAGCATATGATATAACCCATTTTTCATAATCCGACAACATCATGAGTGCAGCATATGATGTAACCCATTTTTCAGCATCCCACCCCCCCACAATGAGTGTACCATATGATGTAACCCATTTGTCAGTATCCCACACCAGCGCAATTAGTATAAAATATGATGTAACCCATTTCTCAGCATCTCACACCACCACAATGAGTGCAGCATATGATGTAACCCATTTGTCATCATCCCACACCACCACGAGTGTAGCATATGATGTAACCCATATGTCAGCATCCCACACTGCCACAATGAGTGTAGCATATGATGTAACCCATTTGCAAGCATCCCACACCAACACAATGAATGTAGCATATGATGTAACCAATTTGTCAGTGTCCCACACCAACACAATGAGTACAACATATGTTGTAACCCATTTGTCAGCATCCCACACCACCATGAGTGTAGCATATGTTGTAACCCATTTGTCAGCATCCCACACCACCACAATGAATGTAGCATGTGATGTAACCCATTTGTCAGCAACCCAGACCACCACAATTAGTGTATCATATAATATAACCTATCAGTCAGCATCCCACACCACCACAATGAGTGCAGCATATGATATAACCCATTTGTCAGCATCCCACTTCACAATGAGTGCAGCATATGAAGTAACCCATTTGTCAGCATTCCACACCACCACAATGAGTGTAGTATATGACATAACCCATTTATCAGCATTCCACACCACCACAAGGGTAGCATATGATGTAATCCATTTGTCAGCATCCCACACCACCACAATTTGTGTATCATATGATGTAACCCATTTGTCAGCATCCCACACTACCAGAATGAGTGTAGCATATGAAGTAACCCATTTGTCAGCATCCCACACCACCACAAAGAGTGCAGCATATGATGTAACCCATTTATCAGCATCCAACACCACCGCAATGAATGTATCATATGATGTAACCCATTTGTCAGCATCCCACACCACCACAATGAGTACAGCATATGATGTAACCCATTTGTCAGCATCCCACTTTACAATGAGTGCAGCATATGAAGTAACCCATTTGCCGGCATCCCACACTACCACAAAGAGTGCAGCATATGATGTAACCCATTTATCAGCATCCCACACCACCACAATGAATGTATCATATGAAGTAACCCATTTGTCAGAATCCCACACGACCACAATGAGTGTAGCATATGATGTCAGACATTTGCCAGCATCCCACACCACGAGTGCTGCATATGATGTAACCCATTTGTCAGCATCCCACACCACCACAATGAATGCAGCATATGATGCAATCCATTTGTCAGCATCCTGCACCACCGCAATGAGTACAGGATAAGATGTAACCCATTTGTCAGCATCCCACACCACCACAACGAGTGCAGCATGTGATGAAACCATCTGTCAGCATCCCACACCACCACAATAAGTGCAGCATATGATGTAACCCATTTGTCAGCATCTCACACCACCAAAGTGAGTGTAGCATATGATGTAACCCATTTGTCTGCATCCCACTCCACCAGAGTGAGTTTACCATATGATGCAACCCATTTGTCAGCACCCCACACCACCACAATGAGTGTAGCATATGATGTAACCCATTGGTCAGCATCCCACACCACCACGAGTGTAGAATATGATGTAACCCATTTGTCAGCATCCCACACCACCACAATAAGTATAGCATATGATGTGACCCATTTGTCAGCATCCCACACCACCACGAGTGCAGTATATGATGAAATCCATTTGTCTGCATCCCACATCAGCATGAGTGCAGCATATGATGTAACCCATTTGTCAGCATCCGACTACACCACAATGAGTGTACCATATGATATAACCCATTTGTCAGCATCCCACACCACCACAATGAGTATAGCATATGATGTAACCCATTTGTCAACATCCCACACCACTACAATGAGAGAAGCATATGATGTAACCCATTTGTCAGCATCCCACACCACCAGAATGAGTGTAGCATATGATGCAACCCATTTGTCAGCATCCCACACCAGCACAATGAGTGCAGCATATGATGTAACACATTTGTTAGCATCCCACACCACCACAATGAGTGTAGCATATGATGTAACCCATTTGGCAGCATCCCACACTACCACAATGAGTGTAGCTTATGATGTAACCCATTTGTCAGCATCCCACACCAACACAATGAGTGCAGCATATGCTGTAACCCATTTGTCACCATCCCACACCACCATAATGAGTGTAGCACATGATGAAACCCATTTGTCAGCATCCCACACACCACCACAATGAGTGTAGCATATGATATAACCCATTTGTCAGCATCCCACACCACCGCAATGAGTGCAGCATATGATGTAACCCATTTGTCATCATTCCACACCACCACCACGAGTGTAGCATATGATGTAACCCATATGTCAGCATCCCACACCACCACAATCAGTGTAGCATATGATGTAACCCATTTGTTAGAATCCTACACCACCACAATGAGTGTAGCTTATGATGTAACCCATTTGTCAGCTTCCCACACCAGCACAATAAGTGCACCATATGCTGTAACCCATTTTTCAGCATCCAACACCACCATGAGTGTAGCATATGATGTAACCCATTTGTCAGCATCCCACACCACCACAATGAAAGCATGTGATGTAACCCATTTGTCAACATCCCACACCACCACCATGTGTAGCATATGATGTAACCCATTTGTCACCATCCCACACCACCACGAGTATAGCATATGATGTAACCCATTTGTCAGCATCCCACACCACCACAATGAGAGTAGCATATGATGTAACCCATTTGTCAGCATCCAACACCACCACAATGAGTGTAGCATATGATGCAACCCATTTGCAGCATCCCACACCACCAGCATGAGTGTAGTATATGATGTAACCCATTTGTTAGCATCCCACACCACCACAATGAGTGTAGCATATGATGTAACCCATTTATCAGCATCCCACACCACCACAATGAGTGTAGCATATGATGTAACCCATTTTTCAGCATTCCACACACCACCACAATGAGTGCAGCATATGAAGTAACCCATTTGTCAGCATCCCACACCACCACAACGAGTGCAGCAAATGATGTAACACACTTGTCAGCATCCTACACCACCACAATGAGTGCAGCATATACTGTAATCCATTTGTAAGCATACAACACCACAAGTGCAGCATATGATGTAACCCATTTGTCAGCATCCCACAACACCACAATGAAAGCAGCATATGATGTAACCCATTTGTCAGCATCCAACACCACCACAATGAGTGTACCATATGATGTAACCTATTTGTCAGCATCCCACACTACCACAATGAGTGTAGCACATGATGAAGCCCATTTGTCAGCATCCCACACACCACCACAATGAGTGTAGCATATGATGTAACCCATATGTCAGCATCCCACACCACCACAATGAGTGTAGCATATGATGTAACCCATTTGTCAGCATCGCACACGACCACAATAAGTGTAGCTTATGATGTAACCCATTTCTCAGCATTCCACACCACTACAAGGAGTGTAGCATATGATATAACCCATTTGTCAGCATCCCAAAACACCACAATGAGTGCAGCATATGATGTAATCGATTTGTCAAGATCACACACCACCACAATGAGTACAGGATAAGATGCAACACATTTGTCAGCATCCCACACCGCCACAATGAGTGCAGCATGTGATGAAACCATTTGGCAGCATCCCATACCACCACAATCAGTGCAGCATATGATGTACCCATTTGTCAGCATCCCACACCACCAAAGTGAGTGTAGTATATGACATAACCCATTTGTCAGCATCCCACTCCATCACAGTGAGTGTACCATATGATGCAACCCATTTGTTAACATCCCACACCACCACAATGAGTGCAGCATATGATGTAACCCATTTGTCAGCATCCCACACCACCACAATGAGTGTGGTATATGATGTAACCCATTAGTCAGCATTCCACACCACCACAATGAGTGTATCATATGATGTAACCCATCTGTTAGCATCCCACACCACTACAATGAGTGCATCATATGATGTAACCAATTTGTCAGCATCCCACATCACCACGAGTGCAGCATATGATGTAACCCATTTGTCATCATCCCACACCACCACAATGAGTGTATCATATGATGTAACGCATTTGTCAGCATCCCACATCACCACAAGTGTATCATATGTAACCCATTTGTCAGCATCCCACATCACCACGAGTGCAGCCTATGATGTAATCCATTTGTCTGCATCCCACACCATCACAATGAGTGTAGCATATAATGTAACCCATTTGTCAGCATCCCACTCCACCACAATGAGTGTACTATATGATATAACCCATTTGTCAGCATCCCACACCACGAGTGTAGCATATGATGTAACCCATTTGCCAGCATCCCACACCACCACAATGAGTGCAGCATATGATGTAACCCATTTGTCAGCATCCCACACCACCACAATGAGTGTAGCATATGATGTAACCCATTTGTCAGCATCCCAGACCACCACAAATGGAGCATATTATGTAACCCATTTGTCAGCATCCCACACCACAATGAGTGTAGCATATGATGTAACCCATTTGCCAGCATCCCACACCACCACAATGAGTGCAGCATATGATGTAACCCATTTGTCAGAATCCCACACCAACACAATGAGTGCAGCATACGATATAACCCATTTGTCATAATCCAACATCATAATGAGTGCAGCATATGATGTACCACATTTTTCAGCATCCCACACCCCCACAATGAGTGTACCATATGATGTAACCCATTTGTCAGTATTCCACACCAGCACAATTAGTATAAAATATGATGTAACCCATTTGTCAGTATCTCACACCACCACAATGAGTGCAGCATATGATGTAACCCATTTGTCAGCATCCCACACCACCACAATGAGTGCAGCATATGATATAACCCATTTGTCATCATCCCACACCACCACGAGTGTAGCATATGATGTAACCCATATGTCAGCATCCCACACCGCCACAATGAGTGCAGCATATGATGTAACTCATTTGTCAGCATCCCACACCAACACAATGAGTGTACCATATGATCTAATCCATTTGTCAGCATCTCACACCACCACAATGTGTGGCATATGATGTAACCCATTTGTCAGCATCCCAGACCACTGCAACTAGTGTAGCATATGATGGAACCCATTTGTCAGCATCCCACACCCCCACAATGAGTGTACCATATGATGTAACCCATTTGTCAGTATCCCACACTAGCACAATTAGTATAAAATATGATGTAACCCATTTGTCAGCATCTCACACCACCACAATGAGTGCAGCATATGATGTAACCCATTTGTCAGCATCCCACACCACCACAATGAGTGCAGCATGTGATATAACCCATTTGTCATCATCCCACACCACCACGAGCTAACCCATTTGTCAGTATCCCACACCACCACAGGTGTAGCATATGATGTGACCCAGTTGTCAGCATCCCACACCACCACAATGAGTGTAGCATATGATGTAACCCGTTTGTCAGCATCCCACACCAGCACAATGAGTATAGCATATGATGTAACCCATTTGTCAGAATCCCACAACACCACAATGAGTGTAGCATATGATGTAACCCATTTGTCAGCATCCCATACCACCACAATGAGTATAGCATATGATGTAACCCATTTGTCAGCATTCCACACCACCACAATGAGTGCAGCATATGAAGTAACCCATTTGTCAGCATCCCACACCACCACAATGAGTGCAGCAAATGATGTAACCCACATGTCAGCATCCTACACTATTACAATGAGTGCAGCATATGCTGTAATCCATTTGTCAGCATCCCACACCACTATGAGTGCAGCATATTATGTAACCCATTTCTCAGCATCTCACAACACTACAATGAGTGCAGCATATGAAGTAACCCATTTGCCGGCATCCCACACCACCACAAAGAGTGCAGCATATGATGTAACCCATTTATCAGCATCCCACACCACCACAATGAATGTATCATATGAAGTAACCCATTTGTCAGAATCCCACACGACCACAATGAGTGTAGCATATGATGTCAGACATTTGCCAGCATCCCACACCACAAGTGCTGCATATGATGTAACCCATTTGTCAGCATCCCACACCACCACAATGAATGCAGCATATGATGCAATCCATTTGTCAGCATCCTGCACCACCGCAATGAGTACAGGATAAGATGTAACCCATTTGTCAGCATCCCACACCACCACAACGAGTGCAGCATGTGATGAAACCATCTGTCAGCATCCCACACCACCACAATAAGTGCAGCATATGATGTAACCCATTTGTCAGCATCTCACACCACCAAAGTGAGTGTAGCATATGATGTAACCCATTTGTCTGCATCCCACTCCACCAGAGTGAGTGTACCATATGATGCAACCCATTTGTCAGCATCCCACACCACCACAATGAGTGTAGCATATGATGTAACCCATTGGTCAGCATCCCACACCACCACGAGTGTAGAATATGATGTAACCCATTTGTCACCATCCCACACCACCACAATAAGTATAGCATATGATGTGACCCATTTGTCAGCATCCCACACCACCACGAGTGCAGTATATGATGAAATCCATTTGTCTGCATCCCACATCAGCATGAGTGCAGCATATGATGTAACCCATTTGTCAGCATCCGACTACACCACAATGAGTGTACCATATGATATAACCCATTTGTCAGCATCCCACACCACCACAATGAGTATAGCATATGATGTAACCCATTTGTCAACATCCCACACCACTACAAAGAGAGAAGCATATGATGTAACCCATTTGTCAGCATCCCACACCACCAGAATGAGTGTAGCATATGATGCAACCCATTTGTCAGCATCCCACACCAGCACAATGAGTGCAGCATATGATGTAACACATTTGTTAGCATCCCACACCACCACAATGAGTGTAGCATATGATGTAACCCATTTGGCAGCATCCCACACTACCACAATGAGTGTAGCTTATGATGTAACCCATTTGTCAGCATCCCACACCAACACAATGAGTGCAGCATATGCTGTAACCCATTTGTCACCATCCCACACCACCATAATGAGTGTAGCACATGATGAAACCCATTTGTCAGCATCCCACACACCACCACAATGAGTGTAGCATATGATATAACCCATATGTCAGCATCCCACACCACCGCAATGAGTGCAGCATATGATGTAACCCATTTGTCATCATTCCACACCACCACCACGAGTGTAGCATATGATGTAACCCATATGTCAGCATCCCACACCACCACAATCAGTGTAGCATATGATGTAACCCATTTGTTAGAATCCTACACCACCACAATGAGTGTAGCTTATGATGTAACCCATTTGTCAGCTTCCCACACCAGCACAATAAGTGCACCATATGCTGTAACCCATTTTTCAGCATCCAACACCACCATGAGTGTAGCATATGATGTAACCCATTTGTCAGCATCCCACACCACCACAATGAAAGTAGCATGTGATGTAACCCATTTGTCAACATCCCACACCACCACCATGAGTGTAGCATATGATGTAACCCATTTGTCACCATCCCACACCACCACAAGTATAGCATATGATGTAACCCATTTGTCAGCATCCCACACCACCACAATGAGAGTAGCATATGATGTAACCCATTTGTCAGCATCCAACACCACCACAATGAGTGTAGCATATGATGCAACCCATTTGCAGCATCCCACACCACCAGCATGAGTGTAGTATATGATGTAACCCATTTGTTAGCATCCCACACCACCACAATGAGTGTAGCATATGATGTAACCCATTTATCAGCATCCCACACCACCACAATGAGTGTAGCATATGATGTAACCCATTTTTCAGCATTCCACACACCACCACAATGAGTGCAGCATATGAAGTAACCCATTTGTCAGCATCCCACACCACCACAACGAGTGCAGCAAATGATGTAACACACTTGTCAGCATCCTACACCACCACAATGAGTGCAGCATATACTGTAATCCATTTGTAAGCATACAACACCACAAGTGCAGCATATGATGTAACCCATTTGTCAGCATCCCACAACACCACAATGAAAGCAGCATATGATGTAACCCATTTGTCAGCATCCAACACCACCACAATGAGTGTACCATATGATGTAACCTATTTGTCAGCATCCCACACTACCACAATGAGTGTAGCACATGATGAAGCCCATTTGTCAGCATCCCACACACCACCACAATGAGTGTAGCATATGATGTAACCCATATGTCAGCATCCCACACCACCACAATGAGTGTAGCATATGATGTAACCCATTTGTCAGCATCGCACACGACCACAATAAGTGTAGCTTATGATGTAACCCATTTCTCAGCATTCCACACCACTACAAGGAGTGTAGCATATGATATAACCCATTTGTCAGCATCCCAAAACACCACAATGAGTGCAGCATATGATGTAATCGATTTGTCAAGATCACACACCACCACAATGAGTACAGGATAAGATGCAACACATTTGTCAGCATCCCACACCGCCACAATGAGTGCAGCATGTGATGAAACCATTTGGCAGCATCCCATACCACCACAATCAGTGCAGCATATGATGTACCCATTTGTCAGCATCCCACACCACCAAAGTGAGTGTAGTATATGACATAACCCATTTGTCAGCATCCCACTCCATCACAGTGAGTGTACCATATGATGCAACCCATTTGTTAACATCCCACACCACCACAATGAGTGCAGCATATGATGTAACCCATTTGTCAGCATCCCACACAACCACAATGAGTGTGGTATATGCTGTAACCCATTAGTCAGCATTCCACACCACCATGAGTGTAGCATATGATGTAACCCATCTGTCAGCATCCCACACCACTACAATGAGTGCATCATATGATGTAACCAATTTGTCAGCATCCCACATCACCACGAGTGCAGCATATGATGTAACCCATTTGTCATCATCCCACACCACCACAATGAGTGTATCATATGATGTAACGCATTTGTCAGCATCCCACATCACCACAAGTGTATCATATGTAACCCATTTGTCAGCATCCCACATCACCACGAGTGCAGCCTATGATGTAATCCATTTGTCTGCATCCCACACCATCACAATGAGTGTAGCATAAAATGTAACCCATTTGTCAGCATCCCACTCCACCACAATGAGTGTACCATATGATATAACCCATTTGTCAGCATCCCACACCACGAGTGTAGCATATGATGTAACCCATTTGCCAGCATCCCACACCACCACAATGAGTGCAGCATATGATGTAACCCATTTGTCAGCATCCCACACCACCACAATGAGTGTAGCATATGATGTAACCCATTTGTCAGCATCCCAAACCACCACAAATGGAGCATATGATGTAACCCATTTGTCAGCATCCCACACCAACACAATGAGTGTAGCATATGATGTAACCCATTTGTCAGCATCCCACACCACTATGAGTGCAGCATATTATGTAACCCATTTCTCAGCATCTCACAACACTACAATGAGTGCAGCATATTATGTAACCCATTTCTCAGCATCTCACAACACTACGAGTGCAGCATATGATGTAACCCATTTGTCAGCATCCCACATCACCAGAATGAGTGTACCATATGTAACCATTTGTCAGTATCCCACACCACCACAATTAGTATAGCATATGATGTAACCCATTTGCCAGCATCTCACACCACCACAATGAGTGTAGCACATGATGTAATCCATTTGTCAGCATTCCACACACCACCACAATGAGTGTAGCATATGATATAACCCATTTGTCATCATCTCACACCACCACAATGAGTGCAGCATATGATGTAACCCATTTGTCAGCATCCCACACCACCACAATGAGTGCAGCATATGATATAACCCATTTGTCATCATCCCACACCACCACGAGTGTAGCATATGATGTAACCCATATGTCAGCATCCCACACCGCCACAATGAGTGCAGCATATGATGTAACCCATTTGTCAGCATCCCACACCAACACAATGAGTGTACCATATGATCTAATCCATTTGTCAGCATCTCACACCACCACAATGTGTGGCATATGATGTAACCCATTTGTCAGCATCCCAGACCACTGCAACTAGTGTAGCATATGATGGAACCCATTTGTCAGCATCCCACACCCCCACAATGAGTGTACCATATGATGTAACCCATTTGTCAGTATCCCACACCAGCACAATTAGTATAAAATATGATGTAACCCATTTGTCAGCATCTCACACCACCACAATGAGTGCAGCATATGATGTAACCCATTTGTCAGCATCCCACACCACCACAATGAGTGCAGCATATGATATAACCCATTTGTCATCATCCCACACCACCACGAGTGTAGCATATGATGTAACCCATATGCCAGCATCCCACACCACCATGAGTGTAGCATATGATGTGACCCAGTTGTCAGCATCCCACACCACCACAATGAGTGTAGCATATGATGTAACCCGTTTGTCAGCATCCCACACCAGCACAATAAGTACACCATATGTTGTAACCCATTTGTCAGCATCCCACACCACCACAATGAGTGCAGCATATGAAGTAACCCATTTGTCAGCATCCCACACCACCACAATGAGTGTAGCATATGATGTAACCCATTTGTCAGCATCCCACACACCACCACAATGAGTGCAGCATATGATGTAACCCATTTGTCAGTATCTCACACCACCACAATGAGTGCAGCATATGATGTAACCCATTTGTCAGCATCCCACACCACCAGAATGAGTGCAGCATATGATGTAACCCATTTGTCAGCATCCCACACCACCACGAGAGTGCAGCATATAACCCATTTGCCAGCATCCCACACCACCACAATGAGTGCAGCATATGATGTAACCCATTTGTCAGCATCCCACACCACCACAATGAGTGCAGCATATGATGTAACCCATTTGTCAGCATCCACACCACCACAATGAGTGCAGCATATGATGTAACCCATTTGTCAGCATCCCACATCACCAGAATGAGTGTACCATATGTAACCCATTTCTCAGCATCTCACAACACTACAATGAGTGCAGCATATGATGTAACCCATTTGCCAGCATCTCACACCACCACACTGAGTGTAGCACATGATGTAATCCATTTGTCAGCATTCCACACACCACCACAATGAGTGTAGCATATGATATAACCCATTTGTCAGCATCCCACACCACCACAGGTGTAGCATATGATGTGACCCAGTTGTCAGCATCCCACACCACCACAATGAGTGTAGCATATGATGTAACCTATTTGTCAGCATTCCACACCACCACAATGACTGTAGCATGTGATGTAACCCATTTGTCAGCATCCCACACCACCACAATGAGTGTAGCATATGATGTAACCCATTTGTCAGCATCCCACACCACCACAATGAGTATAGCATATGATGTAACCCATTTGCCAGCATCTCACACCACCACAATGAGTGTAGCACATGATGTAATCCATTTGTCAGCATCCCACATCACCAGAATGAGTGCAGCATATGATGTAACCCATTTGTCAGCATCCCACATCACCAGAATGAGTGCAGCATATGATGTAACCCATTTGTCAGCATCCCACACCACCAGAATGAGTGCAGCATATGATGTAACCCATTTGTCAGCATCCCACACCACCACAATGAGTGCAGCATATGATGTAACCCATTTGTCAGCATCCCACACCACCACAATGAGTGTAGCATATGATGTAACCCATTTGTCAGCATCCCACCACCACAATGAGTGCAGCATATGATGTAACCCATTTGTCAGCATCCACACCACCACAATGAGTGTAGCATATGATGTAATCCATTTGTCAGCATTCCACACACCACCACAATGAGTGTAGCATATGATATAACCCATTTGTCATCATCTCACACCACCACGAGTGTAGCATATGATGTAACCCATTTGTCAGCATCCCACACCACCACAATGAGTGTAGCATATGATGTAACCCATTTGTCAGCATCCCAAACCACCACAATGAGTGTAGCATATGATGTAACCCATTTGTCAGCATCCCACACCACCACAATGTGTAGCATGTGATGTAACCCATTTGTCAGCATCCCACACCACCACAATGAGTGTAGCATATGATGTAACCCATTTGTCAGCATCCCACACCACCACGAGTGTAGCATATGATGTAACCCATATGTCAGCATCCCACACCGCCACAATGAGTGCAGCATATGATGTAACTCATTTGTCAGCATCCCACTCCACCACAATGAGTGTACTATATGATATAACCCATTTGCCAGCATCCCACACCACCACAATGAGTGCAGCATATGATGTAACCCATTTGTCAGCATCCCACACCACCACAATGAGTGTAGCATATGATGTAACCCATTTGTCAGCATCCCAGACCACCACAATGAGTGCAGCATATGATGTAACCCATTTGTCAGCATCCACACCACCACAATGAGTGCAACATATGATGTAACCCATTTGTCAGCATCCCACACCACCAGAATGAGTGTACCATATGTAACCATTTGTCAGTATCCCACACCACCACAATTAGTATAGCATATGATGTAATCCATTTGTCAGCATCTCACACCACCACAATGAGTGCAGCATATGATGTAACCCATTTGTCAGCATCCCACACCACCACAATGAGTGCAGCATATGATATAACCCATTTGTCATCATCCCACACCACCACGAGTGTAGCATATGATGTAACCCATATGTCAGCATCCCACACCGCCACGAGTGTAGCATATGATGTAACCCATTTGCCAGCATCCCACACCAGCACAATGAGTACACCATATGTTGTAACCCATTTGTCAGCATCCCACACCATCATGAGTGTAGCATATGTTGTAACCCATTTGTCAGCATCCCACACCACCACAATGAATGTAGCATGTGATGTAACCCATTTGTCAGTATCCCACACCAGCACAATTAGTATAAAATGTGATGTAATCCATTTGTCAGCATCTCACACCACCACAATGAGTGCAGCATATGATGTAACCCATTTGTCAGCATCCCACACCACCACAATGAGTGCAGCATATGATATAACCCATTTGTCATCATCCCACACCACCACGAGTGTAGCATATGATGTAACCCATATGTCAGCATCCCACACCGCCACAATGAGTGTAGCATATGATGTAACCCATTTGCCAGCATCCCACACCAGCACAATGAATGTAGCATATGATATAACCCATTTGTCATCATCTCACACCACCACGAGTGTAGCATATGATGTAACCCATTTGTCAGCATCCCACACCACCATGAGTGTAGCATATGATGTAACCTATTTGTCAGCATTCCACACCACCACAATGACTGTAGCATGTGATGTAACCCATTTGTCAGCATCCCACACCACCACAATTAGTGTATCATATAATGTAACCCATTTGTCAGCATCCCACAACACCTTGAGTGCAGCATATGATGTAACCCATTTGTCAGCATCCCACTTCACAATGAGTGCAGCATATGAAGTAACCCATTTGTCAGCATCCCACACCACCACAATGAGTGCAGCATATGAAGTAACCCATTTGTCAGCATCCCACACCACCACAATGAGTGCAGCAAATGATGTAACCCATTTGTCAGCATTCCACACCACCACAATGAGTGTAGCATATGACATAACCCATTTATCAGCATCCCACACCACCACAAGGGTAGCATATGATGTAATCCATTTGTCAGCATCCCACACCACCACAATTTGTATATCATATGATGTAACCCATTTGTCAGCATCCCACACTACCAGAATGAGTGTAGCATATGAAGTAACCCATTTGTCAGCATCCCACACCACCACAAAGAGTGCAGCATATGATGTAACCCATTTATCAGCATCCAACACCACCGCAATGAGTGTAGCATATGATGTAACCCATTTGTCAGCATCCCACACCACCACAATGAATGTAGCATATGATGTAACCCATTTGTCAGCATCCCACACCACCACAATGAGTACAGCATATGATGTAACCCATTTGTCAGCATCCCACACCACCACAATGAGTATAGCATATGATGTAACCCATTTGTCAGCATTCCACACCACCACAATGAGTGCAGCATATGAAGTAACCCATTTGTCAGCATCCCACACCACCACAATGAGTGCAGCAAATGATGTAACCCATTTGTCAGCATCCCACACCACCACAATGAGTGTAGCATATGATGTAACCCATTTGTCAGCATCTCACAACACTACAATGAGTGCAGCATATGATGTAACCCATTTGTCAGCATCCCACACCACCAGAATGAGTGTACCATATGTAACCATTTGTCAGTATCCCACACCACCACAATTAGTACAGCATATGATGTAACCCATTTGTCAGCATCCCACACCACCACAATGAGTACAGGATAAGATGTAACCCATTTGTCAGCATCCCACACCACCACAACGAGTGCAGCATGTGATGAAACCATCTGTCAGCATCCCACACCACCACAATGAGTGCAGCATATGATGTAACCCATTTGTCAGCATCCCACACCACCAAAGTGAGTGTAGCATATGATGTAACCCATTTGTCAGCATCCCACTCCACCAGAGTGAGTGCATCATATGATGCAACCCATTTGTCAGCATCCCACACCACCACAATGAGTGTAGCATATGATGTAACCCATTTATCAGCATCCCACACCACCACGAGTGTAGAATATGATGTAACCCGTTTGTCAGCATCCCACACCACCACAATAAGTATAGCATATGATGTGAACCATTTGTCAGCATCCCACACCACCACAATGAGTGTACTATATGATGTAATCCATTTGTCAGCATCCCACATCAGCAGGAGTGCAGCATATGATGTAACCCATTTGTCAGCATCCGACTCCACCACAATGAGTGTACCATATGATATAACCCATTTGTCAGCATCCCACATCACCACAATGAGTGTAGCATATGATGTAACCCATATGTCAGCATCCCACACCACCACAAATGGAGCATATGATGTAACCCATTTGTCAGCATTCCACACCCCCACAATGAGTGTAGCATATGATGTAACCCATTTGTCAGCATCCCACACCACCACAATGAATGCAGCATATGATTTAACCCATTTGTCAGCATCCCACACCAACACAATAAGTGTAGCATATGATGTAACCCATTTGTCAGCATCCCACACCAACACAATGAGTGTAGCCTATGATGTAACCCACTTGTCAGCATCCCACAACAGCACAATGAGTGCAGCATATGATGTAACCCATTTGTTAGCATCTCACACCACCACAAATGTACCATATGATGTAACACATTTGTCAGCATCCCACACCAGCACACTTAGTATAGCATATGATGTAACCCATCTGTCAGCATCTCATACCACCACAATGAGTGTAGCATATGATGTAACCCATTTGTCAGAATCCCAAACCAACACAATGAGTGCAGCATACGATATAACCCATTTGTCATAATCCGACATCATGAGTGCAGCATATGATGTAACCCATTTTTCAGCATCCCACACCCCCACAATGAGTGTACCATATGATGTAACCCATTTGTCAGTATCCCACACCAGCACAATTAGTATAAAATATGATGTAACCCATTTGTCAGCATCTCACACCACCACAATGAGTGCAGCATATGATGTAACCCATTTGTCAGCATCCCACACCACCACGAGTGCAGCATATGATATAACCCATTTGTCATCATCCCACACCACCACGAGTGTAGCATATGATGTAACCCATATGTCAGCATCCCACACCACCACAATGAGTGTAGCATATGATGTAACCCATTTGCCAGCATCCCACACCAACACAATGAATGTAGCATATGATATAACCAGTTTGTCAGTATCCCACACCAACACAATGAGTACACCATATGTTGTAACCCATTTGTCAGCATCCCACACCACCATGAGTGTAGCATATGTTGTAATCCATTTGTCAGCATCCCACACCACCACAATGAATGTAGCATGTGATGTAACCCATTTGTCAGCATCCCAGACCACCACAATTAGTGTATCATATAATGTAACCCATCCGTCAGCATCCTACACCACCACAATGAGTGCAGCATATGATATAACCCATTTGTCAGCATTCCACTTCACAATGAGTGCAGCATATGAAGTAACCCATTTGTCAGCATCCCACACCACCACAATGAGTGCAGCGAACGATGTAACCCATTTGTCAGCATTCCACACCACCACAATGAGTGTAGCATATGACATAACCCATTTATCAGCATCCCACACCACCACAAGGGTAGCATATGATGTAATCCATTTGTCAGCATCCCACACCACCACAATTTGTGTATCATATGATGTAACCCATTTGTCAGCATCCCACACTACCAGAATGAGTGTAGCATATGAAGTAACCCATTTGTCAGCATCCCACACCACCACAAACAGTGCAGCATATGATGTAACCCATTTATCAGCATCTAACACCACCACAATGAATGCAGCATATGATGCAATCCATTTGTCAGCATCCTGCACCACCGCAATGAGTACAGGATAAGATGTAACCCATTTGTCAGCATCCCACACCACCACAACGAGTGCAGCATGTGATGAAACCATCTGTCAGCATCCCACACCACCACAATGAGTGCAGCATATGATGTAACCCATTTGTCAGCATCCCACACCACTAAAGTGAGTGTAGCATATGATGTAACCCATTTGTCAGCATCCCACGCCACCAGAGTGAGTGTACCATATGATGCAACCCATTTGTCAGCATCCCACACCACCACAATGAGTGTAGCATATGATGTAACCCATTTGTCAGCATCCCACACCACCACGAGTGTAGAATATGATGTAACCCATTTGTCAGCATCCCACACCACCACAATAAGTATAGCATATGATGTGACCCATTTGTCAGCATCCCACACCACCACAATGAGTGCAGTATATGATGTAATCCATTTGTCAGCATCCCACATCAGCATGAGTGCAGCATATGATGTAACCCATTTGTCAGCATCTGACTCCACCACAATGAGTGTACCATATGATATAACCCATTTGTCAGCATCCCACATCACGACAATGAGTGTAGCATATGATGTAACCCATATGTCAGCATCCCACACCACCACAAATGGAGCATATGATGTAACCCATTTGTCAGCATTCCACACCCCCACAATGAGTGTAGCATATGATGTAACCCATTTGTCAGCATCCCACACCACCACAATGAATGCAGCATATGATTTAACCCATTTGTCAGCATCCCACACCAACACAATGAGTGTAGCATATGATGTAACCCATTTGTCAGCATCCCACACCACAACAATGAGTGCAGCATATGATGTAACCCATTTGTCAGCATCCCACACCACCACAATGAGTGTAGCATAGGATGTAACCCATTTGTCAGCAACCCACAACACCACAAGTGTAGCATATGATGTAATCCATTTGTCAGCATCCCAGACCACCACGAGTGTAGCATATGATGTAACCCATTTGTCAGCATCCCACACCACCATGTGTGTAGCATATGATGTGACCCATTTGTCAGCATCCCACACCACCACGAGTGTAGCATATGATGTAACCCATTTGTCAACATTTCACACCGCCACAATGAGTGTAACGTATGATGTAACCCATTTGTCAGCATCCCACACTACCACAATCAGTGCAGCATATGATGTAACCCATTTGTCAGCATCTAACACCACCACAATGAGTGCAGCATATGATGTAGCCCATTTGTCAGCATCCCACACCACCACAGTGAATGTAGCATATGATGTAACCAATTTGTCAGTGTCCCACACCACCACAATGAGTGTACCATATGATGTAACCCATTTGTCAGCATCCCACATCACCACAATGAGTGTAGCATATGATGTAACCCATTTATAATACTGTGTTGAGTGATGACTCTTCTAAGCTTGATTTCTATAGTGGTATCATCAACATTATTGTAAGGAATGTATATTGTTTTTACCATGTACTATAGGAAATTATGTTCTAACATTTCTCGTCTTTATTGCTAGGTGTTATAACATTTACTATGTTATAACTTGATATCTATAGTCTAAGTGTTGTTGATTACTTCCTGTTTGACTTGTATATTTTATCTGAAGCTTTTCTCCCCCAAGTCTCTGCTGAAAATGGACCTGTGTCCAGTCGGACTTTCCTGGTAAACAAATGTAAAATAAAATAATAATAAATAATTAATAAAATAAAAATGGAGGCACAAGTGATGACGGTCATATTTAAAGCCACTGCTGTCCTGTTTATGTACAGCATGCCTCCTCACCTCCTACCTCCAAAAGACAGCCATTTTCTGTGTACCCTTCTAAAGTCAGTCTGGAACAAAGCTGATAAAATAAATCAAATATAACATATTTGCTGTATGACATATATAAACAGCATGTACTCCCCTAAAAAGATAGCCATCTGTATTTGCATAAAATTTTTGACTCTGGGGAAAATGAAAAAAAAGTGATTACAATAGTGTTTTCAACTTATAAAGCGTGACCACGCGAAAGCGCTTACCTTTACCTGTTGTATCTACATTAAAGAAGAGTTTTATATTTTTACTACGGCTGCTGATTGTATTTTGGAATAATACCTGCATTTCAACTAGTTAATTGACTGCATCGTGGTGAGATCAGGTTTCTGTATTTTACAGTGTTTTCAACTTATGTGTAGAAATAGTACAGTGTTCCTATACAAGCTATAGTGACCCCCTGAACACCCTCTAAAACTGGGAAAATTAAAGAAATAATTATCACACTGTTCTTAGACAATTACAAAATATAGAGACCTCTGAGGTTTAAGAGGAATGTTAAAGAAATAATGACAATGTCACCAGCACCCCACCACACACACACACACACACACACACACACACACACACACACACACACACACACACACACACACATACACACATACACACACAAGCACAAAAGAATACAACAAACATCTGTGTACATCCATAAGCATGGCTGTTTTTTTACTAGGTGGGGGTCAGGGCTTAGGCAATTGCTAACCCAAGTCAAAATCCACTTGTGCAGCTTTGATAATTGTGGGGGCCACCAGCCCCAGAAATTCTGAAAGGATGGGTAGTTTGTGATATATTTATATCTTATGTATTGAGAGATGATTAAACTGAGCAAGTGACAACAGGATCAGATACTTTCATTCGGACATCCCCCACTAATCAGTTACAGCCACATCTGTGTACAGTCCAGGTATCTCTCCTTCAGAATTCCTAGATATGATATATGTATTCTTACAAGCACCATTTGCTCTTTCCACAAAAACCTTTCACAAATTAGTTGAATATCTCTTATAATCATATTTAGAGGGCTGATTTGTATATGCCACAAAAAATGGGGAATGTTATTCTGTGAACTATTTCTAGTCTACCTCCAAGTGTAGCAAATATACCCATTTATGCATCTAACATTTTCCCTACCCTTACCTTCAGATCCACCCAGTTCTAGTTTCTAATCTCAGCTACTGTTTTATAAACTTTAAGCCCCAGGTACTTTTCTTCCCAACATTTTCGGGGAGTGCATAATATATCTCCTTTTGTTTAGTTCTGATTCTAATCACCACTGATGTTTGGTAGCAGCAGTGAAGCTCGGATGCAATACCAAAACTACAAAATCCCTGGCTCTGATTCTAATCACCACTGATGTTTGGGAGTGGCAGTGAAGCTTGGACACAGTACCAAAACTACAAAATCCCTGTCTCTGATTCTAATCAACACTGATGTTTGGGAGTGGCAGTGAATCTTGGATGCAGTACCAAAACTACAAAATCCCTGTCTCTGATTCTAATCAACACTGATGTTTGGGAGTGGCAGTGAATCTTGGATGCAGTACCAAAACTACAAAATCCCTGGCTCTGATTCCGATCACCACTGACATTTGGGAGCGGCAGGGAAGCTCGGATGCAGTACCAAAACTACAAAATCCTTGGCTCTGATTCTAATCACCACTGACATTTGGGAGTGGTAGTGAAGCTTGGATGCAATACCAAAACTATAAAATCTCTGGCTCTGATTCCGATCACCACTGACATTTGGGAGTGGCAGGGAAGCTCAAATGCAGTACCAAAACTACAAAATTCCTGGCTCTGATTCTAATCACCACTGATATTTGGGAGTGGTAGTGAAGCTTGGATGCAGTACCAAAACTACAAAATCCCTGGCTCTGATTCCGATCACCACACTGACATTTGAGAGTGGCAGGGAAGCTCAAATGCAGTACCAAAACTACAAAATTCCTGGCTCTGATTCTAATCACCACTGATATTTGGGAGTGGTAGTGATGCTCGGATGCAGTACCAAAACTACAAAATCCCTGGCTCTGATTGTGATCACCACTGACGTTTGGGAGCGGCAGTGAAACTCGGATGCAGTACCAAAACTACAAAATCCCTGGCTCTGATTCCGATTACCACTGACATTTGGGAGCGACAGGAAGCTCAGATGCAGTACCAAAACTACAAAATCCCTGGCTCTGATTCTAATCGCCACTGACTTTTGGGAGTGGCAGTGAAGCTTGGATGCAGTACCAAAACTACAAAATCCCTGGCTCTGATTCTGATCACCACTGACATTTGGGAGCGGCAGGAAAGCTCGGATGCAGTACCAAAACTACAAAATCCTTGGCTCTGATTCTAATCACCACTGACATTTGGGAGTGGTAGTGAAGCTCGGATGCAATACCAAAACTACAAAATCTCTGGCTCTGATTCCGATCACCACTGACATTTGGGAGTGGCAGGGAAGCTCAAATGCAGTACCAAAACTACAAAATTCCTGGCTCTGATTCTAATCGCCACTGATATTTGGGAGTGGTAGTGAAGCTCGGATGCAGTACCAAAACTACAAAATCCCTGTCTCTGATTCTAATCACCACTGATGTTTGGGAGCGGCAGTGAAGCTCAGATGCAGTACCAAAACTACAAAATCCCTGGCTCTGATTCTGATCACCACTGACGTTTGGGAGCGGCAGTGAAACTTGGATGCAGTACCAATGCTACAAAATCCCCGGCTCTGATTCCGATCACCACTGACATTTGGGAGCAACAGGAAGCTCGGATGCAGTACCAAAACTACAAAATCCCTGGCTCTGATTCTAATCACTACTGACATTTACGAGTGGTAGTGAAACTCAGATGCAGTACCAGAACTACAAAATCCCTGGCTCTGATTCAGATCACCACTGACATTTGGGAGCGGCAGGGAAGCTCAGATGCAGTACCAAAACTACGTGTTTTATCATGCATATATGATGCTTCCTCTAAAGTGGGCCAAATGCAAAATGAAATTATTATTCTAACCTCAAGTACATATAACTGGCATATCTCTCATCCTGCAGACATTGAAAACTGGAGCAAAAGTCCATGAAAAGAAGCTAAAAACATGGACATTTAATTAGCATAAAATATGAATGCTGTCTAACACACAATTCTCTGTGCTTCCAGTACAAATATAGACGCTACTCACAAATATATTTTTAAAAAACAAAATATCAAAAATGATAGAAACATACAAGCACATTATCAAAAATGCAATGCAAAATCTGTAGACTTTAATGAACTGGATTGCAAAATTCTACCACACAAGGTCATTTATTTTTCCTTAAGAAAAAGGAAGATGCAAGATGTGTGCCCTGTTTCTTTAAATTATTGTTGCCATTAGTATGTTGGTCATCTAGAGAGTGTATGTACTAGGCAGCTTCAAAGATCACATGTGATGAGGGGAATTCACAAAGCTGAGTGAAGGGCAAACCAAGCTTGACATTCACTAAAAAATAGGAACATCTTGTGCAGGGCTAAATCAGGCCCGATAATAGGGATGTTATTTCAAAATAGGGCTAGGTGAGAGGTCTGGTAACTGCTAATATAAAATAAAGTGAAGAAATGACAAAAAGGAAAGAAAAACTGCTGGGATGGTAAAAATATAGCAGTTTAAGTGTAATCACAAATGCAAAATAATGCATCTAAGAAGCAATAACTCATAGGAAAAAGGAATGCACTGTTGGAATTTAGGTAGTTACAACAGCTAGAGCAGAAATGGATTTGTCGCTGGTCATATCATATGCTCTATAGTTAAGCAAGCAATGTGACGTGGGGCAAGGAAGGCAGGTGAGCTACCTGGATGCATATGATGAGACATCACCTGCAGACAACAGAAAGTTGTTAATCTTTTCGATAATTGGTAAGATCTCTTTAACCTATCTGGGTGATCTTCTGATTTAATTATTGAAAAATACATTGCTAAAATGAATTACTAGTCATCTGAGATGAAACCATTTATGAACTGTGGCTAAGTCCTGACTCAATATGAGTAAAGTTTTCTGCAGATTGTTCAGTACATAGTAAGACAGGACTAGATTATATGGATGGATAAGTCAGGGCTTACTGCAGAAACTGTATTCATTATTATTGTAAATATTAGGGCCCCCAGGACAAATCCCTAAGATTCCCATGACAAGCAGGTGGGTATCGGGCAAGGTATCTTTCCTGATCCAATGAAGTGATGTACAATTAAGATATCTGACTAGCCATTCATTCACTATCGCTGTGTCATATTACAATTGCAGCTATAACTACAGCTAAGACTCTAATGGTATCTACAACAAAAATAGTTCTAACAGCTATAACTACAAAAGTTCCCAGACAAAAGATGTGACAGAAACTAGTACAGGGTACACTATGTAATTATTTTGGTTATCTGTCCTCTAAGTACATCATTAAAATTTTGCCCACATTCTTGGTATGTGACTACAGGTTTATATACATCCATGATATGTTATCAAATCTACTAAAATTAAAAACTAAAGTAAAAGTTCACATGCTCCACAAGCAAACCAAAGCATAGAGAAACCCACCCCAAAAGCGCACACCCAAAGCAATCCCCAAACCCAAAGCCATGCTTGACTCTAAGCAGAAAAGTAAAATGTATTTAAAAAATAAAACATGGACTGAAAAATGCATTTAAAAAATAAAACATGGACTGAAAAATGTATTTAAAAAATAAAACATGGGCTGAATTTCCCTTTCACTTCAATGTAAGAAAAGTAACTTCAGACACTCCAAATGCAACCAAGATATATATATATATATATATATATATATATATATATATATATATATATATATATATATATATATATATATATATATATATAAAATGTGTGTGTCTGTATGTATACGTGTGTCTGTATGTGTGTGCCTGTGCGTGTGTATGTGCATGTGCATGTGCGTGTGCGTGTGCGTGTGTGTGTGTGTGTGTGTGTGTGTGTGTCTGTGTGTGTGTGTGTGTGTGTGTGTGTGTATGTGCATGTGTGTATCTGTGCATGTGTGTGTCTATGCGTGTGTGTGTCTGTACATGTGTGTGTCTGTGCACGTGTGTGTCTGTGCATGTGTATGTGTCTGTGTGTATGTGTATGTGTGTGTCTGTATGTGTGTGTGTGTGTGTGTGTGTGTGTCTGTATGTATGTGTGTGTCTGTATGTGTGTGTCTGTATCTGTATGTGTGCGTGTGTCTGTATGTGTGTGTGTGCGTATGTGTGTGTGTGCTGTGTATCTGTATGTATGTGTCTGTGCATGTGTGTGTGTGTGTGTGTCTCTGCGTGTGTGTGTGTGTGTCTCTGCATGTGTGTGTGTTTATGTGTGTGTCTGTGTGTGTGTCTGTATGTATGTGTATGTGTGTATGTGTCTGTATGTGTGTGTGTCTGTATGTATGTGCATGCATGTGTGTGTCTGTATGTGTGTGTCTGTATGCATGTGTGTGTATGTCTGTATGTGTGTCTGTGCGTGTGTCTGTGTGTGTGTGTGTGTGTGTGTGTGTGTGTGTGTGTGTGTGTGTGTGTGCGTGTGTCTGTGCATGTGTGTCTGTGTGTGTGTGTGCCTGTATGTATGTGTATGTGTGTGTCTGTATGTGTGTGTCTGTGTATGTGTGTGTGTGTCTGTGTGTCTGTGTGTCTGTGTGTGTGTGTGTGTGTGTCTCTGTGTGTGTGTGTGTGTGTGTGTGTGTGTGTGTGTGTGTGTGTGTGTCTCTGCGTGTGTGTGTGTGTATGTATGTGTATGTGTGTGTCTGTGCATGTGTGTGTGTGTGTATGTGTGTGTCTGTGCATGTGTGCGTGTGTCTGTATGTATGTGTATGTGTGTGTCTGTGCGTGTGTATGTGTGTGTGTGTCTGTGCATGTGTGTGTGTGTGTGGGTGTGTGTGTATGTGTGTGCAAGTGCATGTGTGCGTGTGCGCATGTGTGCATGTGCGTGTGTGTACATGTGCGCGTGTGTGCATGTGCGCGTGTGTGTGTGTGTGTGTGCGTGTAGGTATTTATAGAGAAATACTGCTCATTTTAATTCCTTGGAAATGCATGTTATTTACCAAATAAAACTCAACAGAATAACATATAACATGAAACACTAACACCAACTTACCAGTAAGAAAATAAATGGATTACCAACAAAATAGACCCGGTCCTAGCTATCTAAAGCTAAAATTAATCTTAGAATATAATTATAAATAATAAATCATTACATGATTCCTACTGGATCAATGTCATTAAACTGAATAAGCAAGTGTTCAAATCTCAAAATCTCGATCACAAAAAGATTGAACCACAGAATGCCAAAAGTACAGAAATAGTCTAATTTTATATACCAACTCCAACACTGCACTATAATGGGGAAAGGAAAAAAATCCCACTTCCGGTAATACTGCAATCTTGGATAACAAGCTACTGGCATTTTTTTTAATTCTGAAATTTCAATAAAAAAATTAGTTTGACAATTCTGAGCATTCCATCGAGTGAACCGATCCTCCCTCTCCACACACACACATTGCAGTACACTACTGTAATATATAAAATAAATTGACACAACCAAAAAAGATTAAAGTATTTCAAAACCACAGTAGAAAACAACCCACAAGACATTTCTTTCATAGAAATTTATGTAACTTATCTAAAACTCTCATCATTAGAAACTTTGCTAAGTCAGGGAGAGACACTGCTGTAACATAACAAATGCAGAAAATGGATACAAGGAATGCAGAAGGATTTGATTTCTGTGACAGATAAAGTATTTTGGAGTGTAGAATTATGGAACTGTTTCTGAGTATTGACTTTACCACTGATCATAAGTTCATAGGTTGGTACCTGGCTATCGGCCCTAGGGCCTAAATAAGCCTAGCCGTAACAATTCCCTAGCTATTTCTTCCCACACTATTTACTTCCCTGGACCCCTGTCTAGCAAGGCGACTGACGTGATTCCCCGGGGTGAATTTCCTTTCTCCCATCCAATCATCAAGGTTCCTTTTGAACAGGGCCAAAGAGGCGCTCTGCTTGACCTGTATGGGCAGTCTGTTCCAGAGTCTGGGGAGTCTCTGGGTCAGGAACCTATCCCTCCAGCATGTTTTGTTTATTGTGATGACAAAATCTAGATCCCTGGAGCATGTGGCTCTGAGGGATTGGGATTTCTTTAAGTGTAGCTTGTCCAACAGCTCTGGGTTTGACATGGCCTTGTATGTTAAGCAGAGATTGCCTCGGAGTAGACAATATGCGACTGAGTATAGCTGGAGTTTTTTAAGGCGGTCAGCATAGGGCATCTGCTTTAGGCCTGTGATTCTTTTAGTGAGGTATTTCTGCAGCCTTTCCAGTTGTTGCAGATGTCTTGAGAGGTACATACCAAACAGGACATTGTATTCTATAATGGGTCTAATGAGGGATGAGTACAGTGGGACAATGACCTCCTTTTTTCTGGATGAAAAGCCCTTAGTGATGAGGTGTGCCACATAGAAGGATTTCCTGACTGTTGTGGCGATGTGGTTATTGAAGGTGAGACCACTGTCCACCTGTGTCCCTAAGTCTCTTATCACACTTTCTGTGTTTAGTGTACTGCCACCTATGTGATAATTCATGGGTACATGTTTTTTCCCAAAGGGGATAACTATGCATTTCTTGGCACTGAGCTTGAGCCCAAGGCTCGGGCACCAAGCATCTGTTTCTGTAAGGCCCTTTTGTAGAGTATCCACATCATTTAGGGATTCAATAATGGCTCTCAGTTTGCAGTCATGTGCGAACTTTGTTAACCAGAGTCCCTTGGTGTTGGCCTGTACTTCAGAGAAGGAGATGCCAAACAAGAGAGGTCCCAGGACTGAACCCTGAGGTACTCCACTCGTCACTTGTTTGGAGCTGGATTTGGAGTCAGCTACTTTTACAGTGTGGGTTCTGTCAGTAAGCCAGTTGGCAACCCATCAAGTGACGTAGGGATTAATGCCCAGCTTAGTAAGTTTATCTAGGATTCCAGAGTGGGGGATGGTATCAAAGGCCTTGGCGAGGTCCAGCTAGGCTGTGTGAACTGCCTTACCCTCGTCCACGGCTCTGGAGACTGATTCAAAGAAGTCAATAAGATTCAGGAGACAAGATCGGCCCTTCATGATCCCAAACTGGGTGGGGTCCAGTGTTTTAAGGTTGCCAATGTATTTGTTTATAAGTTCCATGATAATACGTTCCATGGCCTTGCAGATCAGGCTTGTCAGACTGATGGGGCGGTAGTTCCCGGGATCCAAGGTGGATCGCCCCTTGTAGAGTGGGATAAATGTAGCTGTGCGCCACTCAGTGGGCACAAAGCCTGAGGTGAGGGTATGATTAAACATGACACTTAGGTGAGGTGCCAGTTCATATTGTAGTTCATGTAGTACACAGCCTGGGATGTCATCTGGTCCCATGGATGCTGTATTCTTAGCTTTGGAGAGTGCGTTTTTACCTGTGTGGCCATTATTATTGGAATTTGGCAATCTTCCAGTATTGAGATGGGCCATTTAGGGGGTGAGAGGGGGGTGAAGTTGACACTGAATCAATCTGCTGGGATATTGGCAATATCCTTGGGATCAGTATATTTAATGCCATTCTGTTGTAGCTCAGAGCAGATCTGAGCATTGCCATTTAGATTCTTGACATAGTTATAGAATGCCTTGTGGTTGTCTTTGGAATCTTTGGCAATTTTATTTTTGTAACTAGCTTTGGGGGATTTTATGATGGATCTCAGCTTCTTACTGAGGCTGGTAAGGGAGTTTTTTGCATCCTGGGATTTTCCTCTTTTCTGCAACAGTTTTTTCCTTTTGTTGTAAAGTTTGTTTATGGCAGGGGACCACCAGATTGGCTTCCTTTTTTTGGAGGAGAGCATATTGGTTCTATTTGGGATGGCACGATTCATGCATGAGTGGATGTGCTCATACAGTGCCTTAGTGTAGGACTCAGCAGTCAAACTTTCAGTTCCCGTCTGCATGGGTGTCATGAAGTTTGTAACTTCTGATTTGAGTAGCATAAAGTTGGCCTTGGAGAAGTTTTTTATGGAGGTTTCCTTACTGGGGGTGGGATGTGGATGTTAAGGGTGATTAGCTTATGGTCTGACCTGACCAATGAGGGGGAGACCATAGGTGTGGAGCATATATTTCCCATGTTGGTAATGACCAGGTCTAGGATATTGGAGCCCCTGGTGAGACTATGGATTAGTTGATCCAGGGCATTGGAATTTATGAATTCCAAGAACCGTTGGGCAAAGGTGTTGGTGCATGAGTAGTTTTCCCATTTAATGGCAAGGTAGTTGAAATCACCCAGTATTAGGGTGTTTGGTTGTATATTAATATTTTCCAGTATGTTTAGAAAGGTGTAGTGAGAATCTTGCCTACATTACAAGATATTAGATGTACAGAGACCACACTCCCAAAGTATTCCATATGTATCCATAGTTACATCCACCAGCTTCACATATTCCATAGGGAATTGTCAGCTGTGTGCATCCTCAGTTGCACAGGTTGTGTAGTAGCTTTATTCATGAACAAACCTTCAAAAGACTTATTATTTGCTCTACAGTTAAAATGTTACACTTATAGCACAGAGAAATAAGAAATACTTTAGTTAATAAACTATGTTAACATGAGGAGCTGTCAGTTTTTATTATGGTTTTGATAGGCCAACTGATAAATCTACAGTATGGCAATATGACATATTATCTATGCACCAGATGTGATGTACAAGAGAGATTAACTTATAAACTTAACAAAAGAAACATGGTCTGCAAACATAATTCCTATATACTTCAGTCACTGGATTCTTAAAAACTCCAGTGATTAAAGGGTGAGTCAAACATCTTTCCTTTAATGTGAATATTCATTTTTATACAAAACTGCGGTGTGCTGACCTTTTGGCAACTTTATAAATTTCATTTCAAAAAGGCCTTTGCCTGTCCACTGATCGAGTAAATAGTCTCAGCTATACACTGTTAATGCGAGTATCACCAGCTGTTGTGATTTCAGTGATGTCAACTGTTCCCCTAGAAACACAATCAACACAACCCACAACTACTACATTTTGCCTTTTCTTCATCTGTTGGCAGCAGCCAAATGCATTAATCTTAATCAAACACCATTTCGCCAATAAATAAAAGTAATTCTTGTAGGTTGCTCTTTCTTAACAGCACAAACCCTCTTCAACTTTCAGTAACTATAATTTTGCAGAAACTTAGTGCTTAATATTCTAATGTGATAATGCATCCTTACAAAATGGGTATTATGTCTTGCAATAAATTTTGAAGAGTCAGTGAATCCTGGTTAAAAAAATAATAATTTGTATATGTCAGCATCCATGAATGTCACCTACCAAAACTGATTGGTTTTAAAGACTTATTACAGTGCACTGCTTAAGTGATGGATATTGTTAACTGTGCCTACTTCTGTAACCTTGGCAGCACTGTGAATGCTCTGAAATCAGAATACACGTGCTAGCTGGTAAAATTGCTTTACTTCAAGGCATACTACCCTGGGAAACACATTACCAAAAGGTATTCACTGCAGACTGCTGCACAATAAATAGTAGAAAGTATTTATTTATGCCATAATACACTATAAAAATAATAAATGGCTTTAGCTTCTTTCTTTCTTTATGCTGGGGGAGGAATGGACCCCATTCTTAAGACAGGGCATATATATATCTATATATATATGTGTGTGTGTGTGTGTGTGTTTTATCAAACCAGCAATGTCTCAATCTTTCAGGTATACAGTTTCCACAAACCAGCTAGTAGTATAAACAGAACTGCTTCTTCCTGTAGTCTTCATGGAGTTACCTGCATTGTTAGATATTTAGATGTGCTTAAAATTGTTGCTTGTTAGCCCATTTACTACCAAGACTGCTGGGACTTCCCAAATGTTTTTATTACTTTGATTTTTCTTGCATAGCTTGATATTTTAGAATATTAATACTCTTAAGGTCCGGATTCAATAAGCTCCAGGTTTTGCAGAATCTACACGGAGTGTATTCACATACATGATACCGCTTATCTCGCAGCATCACGCAACATCACGCCATGAATATTAGTAATGTGTGGCACATGTAAGCAAGGTTTCACAGCTCGCCCTGCTGCTACTGGCCACAAAATCTGTATAGTGAATGTGGATCATTCCACATAACCTTTTGGTGCCAGTAAAGGGCAAGAATGCATTTCCTGAAGGATATGAAGTATGGAACAGAAATGTTTATCGTTATATTATATGTCATTTTATATTGACCACAGTCTTCAGTGATTTCATAATAAACCACACATTTTATAAGGAACAGGCCAAAAATATGATGCAACTATCTGGACATTCTGCAAAATTGTGGACAGTCTCCCGTTTGTGTTTTAATTTCTGCCGATTTTTTTTTTGCACCATATTTGCGCGATGCACTGCTTGGCCTAAACAGGTTTAACTGTGCTTATTTGGTTTGCACAAAGCACAACAGTACACAAGCTGGTGGATGGACCACCCAAGTTGTAGACAAGACTCAGACAGCCACACATATAGACGGGATGCATTCAGTTAATAATATTGTGCAGGGGGCAAACAAGGTAAGCAGTGTTGCACTACAATTAGCAGCAAAAACCTTACAATAACTACTAAGATAGAAGATATCATCTCACTACCCCCATGGCAGCAGGTGTTGTGTAGGTGTGGAGTGCAGATGGTCCAGGATTCTAGTACAGGGTGTGCAAATTTTGTTTGCCTCTTGTGAGATTGCAGAGTATAGCTTAAGTGCAACATACACAGCTATTTTCTCAACCTTCTTGTGGCAATAGCTGTAAGTGCAGGGAAACTTTAGGCATGGTCCATTTGAGAAGCACATTTACACAAGTGCCTGTATACCAAATAATATTGAAATTGCAGTTCTTGCCACTGTTGCACATCACTTAACATAATGCAAACACAGTGCCAGCAGTGCGCACCTCTCCTACCATGGTTGCGTGATGGTAAGCGATGTGTAATGTTTTCAAATGTTGCAAATCCACAATATGTGCTCTCTCAGTAAACACAAGACATGCAATAGGTGGGAATCAGCAGCATATAAAATGCAATTGGTGGGCAATGCTCATTAGACCTTGAGTTTGAAGTATGGCAGGCATGTCTGCAGTTGCTGGCGATTTTTGTTGGACTCCTAGTTTAGGAAAATTGGCCCAAGTTGCTGCAGTGGAACTATTCATGCTCAGAATATAAATCTGAAGCCTGGAATAGTGTTGCCAGGGCCTTAACCAGTGCGACAGGTACCCCCTACACAGGTCAGCAATGCAGACATCATTTTGATGACCTCTGGAAGGAGAAATGGGATATCCTCAATCTTTGGATCAGGGAATGTTGGGCACTGGACACTCCACAGATGTGTAAGTATTAATTTCAGTGAGTAATTGTTAAGAGTTAAAAGCTGAATATAATCAACACTGGCATTCTTGTTGGTGTTCTATTCTGTTTTTTCCACAGCTGCTGAGGAGAGAGACTTGAATGTATGGTCCCATGCCATGCATCTAGTAAGGATGTGAGCAGCAAAATATCGAAGAAACATAAAACCAATTTTTTTCCTAGGGAAAGAATACGGTTGTCTGTTTCTGTTGCTTTGGTATTTTCAGCGCTGTGGTGGAAAGTTACGGGTCGGGTTCAGGTAAGTGTGCGATTGTGTGGACGTGAGGGTTTGGGCGGGTTTGATGAGTTAGGGTTAGGGCGCTGGTCAGGTAAATGCATGATTGTGTGGATATGAGGGTTAGGGTGGGGTAGGTGAGTTAGGCTTAGGGTACGGGTGAGGTGACTGTGTGATAGTGACGGACCTTAGGGTTAGAGTTTGGGTTAAGGTAAGTAAATAGCTAGTGGTGTGTGTATAGTTTAGTGTAAGGTTAGGTGTAAGAGTTTAGGTGCATGTGTGTGGATTGCTGTTTGTTTGGTGTGCTTTTGTTGTGTGTATGTGTTTTGGAACAGCAAATGTTTTCCCTAGGAAAAAATTTGCTGCTCTGTATGTTCGATGTTTTAAATTTTCAATTAATATGGTTCGATATTAGAACATTCAAAATTTTGAAAGTTCGGTGTCCTAATATACACCCCAATATATGCACACATCAAGGATTGGTGGCTACAATCTGTACTATAGTCTGCCTCTGTTATAAACTGGGTAGTCTTAAAAGTAAGGAAGAAACCTGTTAGGAGTTTGTAGTGTTAAAAGTAAAGGTAACAGAATAGCGTGAAATAATTGTATCACTGCTTTGTGTGTCACATATCAACTTACTAATTTTCTCCATTTTTTCTGTCACACCAACACTTTTCTCTCTTATTTTATTGCTTTTATGTGTTTATTATTTTATTTTTTTATTTTTCCTACAACAAAGTGGGGTAGGACTGTCCCACGGGATCCACCTGCCACAATTCCACCAGCTACAGCACTGCTGCCCAGCACATCTGGTACAGCACCTGGTAGCACCCTGTCTGCTGCCCCTGCAATACCCAGCCCCTCCGGTAGTTTTGCCATAGAGGATAGGCCTGTGGCCCCCTCTAGGAGCAGTGCTGGAGGGGGTGAGTTTATCACCCATGATGAACTGCCAGGGACAGTGTGTAGGATTTTGTGCTGCACTGTTGGTGAACACCTATGCTGGATGGAGCTACTGCTCTCCATCATCATGCCAGAGCACCCGTAGAAGGCACAGATGTCAGGCACTGCAGTCAGCAGGTCAGTGAAGTGACAGTGATGACAGTCCACTGGATAAAGAATAGATTCTCACTGTCAACCACCTTGATGTGCATGAGACCGCGATTTCCCACCTTCTCCCCATCCATGTGTCCTTTACTGTCTCTGTCACGTGTCTTGTCTGTCTGCAATTCCTTCCTCACCTACCCAACTTACCTCACCCATACATTCATACAGCCCTTCCCCAACATTCCTCTTTCTCTCAAAAAAAGAAAAAAGGGGGCATCTGTTCCAAAAAAAAATTGTCCCATACAAAGCTTTCTATTTTGCACATGTCTTCATGACACACATGATTCTCTCCAATTCTCTATACAACACACTTTCTTGTGGTCACCTCCCCCCCTTCTGCAGGTGACAGTCCAAATTCAGTAAAATGTGTGCATATATGTTTTATTCTGGAAGAAGTTGATAGTTATGGTTCTTTCCTACATCCTTCCTGCACATTCCTGCCTTGCTTTCACTTTGTCCATCCCACTGCTTGCTCCCCATTTCACCATTTTCCTGTCTTCCCCATTTTATTTCTTGCCCACAAACAAGAAGCACAGTAAAAGACAGCAATATAAGTATATATATTTAAAGTATCATACATACTTGTAAAATTACTTCCACCCGTATTTGAACCCAGTCCCATCTGCCTCCAGCAACAATGCATTAACACCTGCTGCCACAGAGTCAGTTACCTAGCAGATATATTTAATATACTCAACAGTAAGTGACACAGTTTAGGGAGGATTTCCCTTTGTACTTCCCTTTGCTTGCTCCCATATCACTAATGTCATATCTTCTTCATTAAATTTCTATGAAGCAGCATTGTGCAATCCCCTGTAATGGTTTATAAATCATTATTGCATGATATTCATTTAGTCATGTACAGCAGTAGTGCACGATGCTGCACGGTGCTGCACATCACTCACTATCGATAAGCAATGCTACTACCAAAATAGTGCACGATGCTGCACATCACTCACTATCGATAAGCAATGCTACTGCCAAAATAGTGCACGATACTGCATGATGCTGCACATCACTCACTATCGATAAGCAATGCTACTGCCAAAATAGTGCACGATGCTGCACGATGCTGCACATCACTCACTATCGATAAGCAATGCTACTGCCAAAATAGTGCACGATGCTGCACATCACTCACTATCGATAAGCAATGCTACTGCCAAAATAGCACACGATGCTGCACGATGCTGCACATCACTCACCATTGATAAGCAATGCTACTGCCAAAATACTTTAATGTATTATCTATAGCTATACCACTTGCCACAAAAAGGAACTTATCACTGCATTAAGTGCATTAATTCCTGCAGCCAGAGATTCAGTTAACTAGCAGGTGTATACAACCGCAATTAAGTCTGCCATTTGCTCTAAAATCTCTAAAATACATCTGCTAATCAACTTAATCTTTAGCACCACCTATTAATGCAGTGATACATGCATTTTTTGTTCAGATGGTACTTGATTAGAATCCATGTGTATATTAACAATGTCAAATAATTTTACATGTGTAAATCCTAATTCTGAAGTGTGATAGTTGATATGGAGTGTCTAAAATATGGTGGTATTGGTTTCCAATCCAATTATATAATACTTAAAACTGGTTTTGCCATAACCATGCATTAGTGCGCAATGCACACCATTATGCAATAATTCTTTAAAGAAAAGAAACGGGGAAGACAGGAAAGTGGTGAAATGGGGGAGCAAGCAGGGGGATGAACAAAGTGGAAGCAAAGCAGGTATGTGCATGAAGGATATAGAAAAGAACCATAGCTATCCATTCCTTCCAGAATAAAACATGAAAATATATGAGCAAATTTTGCTGAATTTGGACTGTCACCTCCAGAGAGAGGGGTGAACACAACACAATTGTTGTATAGGAAATTGGACAGAATCATGTGTGTCATAAAGATACATGTGCGAAATAGCGAGCTGTGTATGGAACAATATGTTTTTTTTCTGGGACAGGTGCCCATTTTTTCTGATAGAGAGAGAAAGAGACAAATGTTGGAGGAAGGCTGTAGGAATGTCTGGGTGTGGTAAGTTGGGCAGGTGAGGAAGCAATTGGAGAATACAAGACAAACAAAACAAGAGACAAGGATGGTGAAGGACACATGAGTGGGTGAGCACCGTGTTTGGGGTGAGGGTGGGGACATTGCAAATCCATGGAAGTCAAGTCGGGTGACAGTGAGAATCGAGTCTTCACCCAGTGGACTGTCATCACTGTCACCTCACTGTGCCAATAGCAGCAGTGTCTGACATCTGTGTCTCCTTGTGTTATTCAGTACAATGATGGAGAGCAGTGTCTCTAGCCAGCACAGGAATGCACCAATAGTGCAGCACACAATCTTACACACCATCCCTGGCAGTTCATCATGGGTAATAAACTCATCCCCTCTGCCACTGCTCCCAGAGAGAGCCACAGGCTTATGCTCCAGGGCAGAACTACCTGAGGGGTCAAGTAGTTCAGGGGCAGCAGACGGGGTGCTACCAGGTTCTGCACCAGATGTGTTAGGCAGAGGTGCTGTAACCAGTGCAGTGAGGGCAGGTGGATTCCATGGGACAGTCCTGCCCCACTGTGCTGTGGGAAAAACAAAAAATAAAGAAAATAAACACATACAAAGAGAGAGAGAAAGGGGTTGGGGTGAGAGAAAAAAGGGAAAACATTAGTAACTTCATATGTGGCATACAAAGCATTGATACAAATATTTGACTATATTCTATTACCTTTGATTTTAACAGTATCAACTCCTAACAAATACTTTTGTTTACTGTTAAGACTATCCAGCTCCTAACAGATGCACAATATACTACAGATTTCAGTAAGCAATCCTTGATGTGTGCAAACACTGCACACATGCATGGTACAAATATACTGATTACAGTTCACAGAAGCCAGTGGTGACACTGCTTTACAGCTGTGACGCTACATTACAATATTGATGAAACCTTAACAGTACTGTATATTTGGGAAGTGTGGATTTTGAAGGCACAACCTATGAGTACTTTGTAATAATGAAAAGTTGTGTTGCCCTCCAGAGTAATGTTTGCATACTTGCCTATTGCAATTAAGACATGAATGCTCAATTTAATACAACTGTATAATTAACAAATAAATGTGTTGTAACTTTTGATGCTAAAATAACCCTACTGTTGGGATGCATACATACCACATGCATCTCGCATCAATGCCAATCTAGCAGCATGGGTTTGCACATTCAGTTCCCGGCCTGTGACGGCTGTGGAAAAAAAACAGAACAGAATACTATTAAGCACATCAATCCTGACTATATCCAGCTTTTAACTCTGACAAGTAGTCTCTGTAAGGGATACATACACATCTCTGGGGTGCCCCCAGTCTTACATTCCTTGATCCAATGGTCAGCGGTATCCCTCTTCCTCATCCTGAGGTCTCTATAGTGGTTCCTACATTGTTTACCAGTGTGGGGGATAGCGGTAGCACTGGTCAGAGCCCACGCCAGACTATTTCATGCCTCTTCCTTATAATCCAAGCCATGATAGTCCCTCTACAACAGCCTGTGCCCATGTTCAGTCACTAGGAGTCCAACAAACACTTTGGACACCTGGATATCCCATCTTTGAGCACATAATCTCAAAAACTCTCCAGGAATGCCAGCCATGCCAAAAACAGATCAAGACAAATGTAGAATAATGATTTCCTGCCAACTGGAGGTATAGCACTTACTATGAGTGCACACTTTCTGGATGTGCAACATTTGAAAGTGCTGCACATTGCTTACCATTGCACAAACACATTGAGCGAGAGGGTGCACTGCTGGCAAATGTGTTTGCGCGATGGCCAATAGCATTAATTGAATGTTTTTGTTGTATATTTCTGACTGTCTGAGTCCTGTCTGCTACCTTGGTGGCCCATTGTTCCAGTTTGTGCAGTGCCAATTTACATGCAAACAAAATGCACACAGCCAAAGATGTTTGTGCTAAGAGATGCATCACACAAACAGTGGCTCCCCAAAAACAAAAAGGAATATGGAGAATTAGTTAAAATGCAGAAAATCAATCTATGGCATAAAGAGTAGAAACTGTTAGTACACATGAGATATGACTACATCAGTCTGGATCTCAACTCTCACTGCAATGCAGCATCACAAAACAGGAGAGGGACTTTTTCATCTATGCCCCACAAACACCTTTGCAGCAAATACATGATGCAATTCCTCACACAACCAAGTGCAACTGAATATATACCAATATCAAGGCATGACCTGTTATTTAATTAAAATGTAATTATTAAAATATAATACATTTACACTTACATTGTAAATGTATTATTTTAATTAAATAACCTCCATGTCTCCTGCCTCCACTCTACCTTAAAAAAGTACACAGACAATTCCACAATTATTAACACATCCAACAATATACAAAATCTCCACACTGTCACTCAACAATATCTGCACCTAGTAGAACAATGGCTAACTGAAAACAACCTGCTTCTCAACCCCAAAAAGATGAAGCTTCTCATTTTCCTTCCAAAAAGCCTCAATCCAGCTAAAGAAAACTTCACCATCTCATCCTTAGATAATACAATACTCACCACTGACTCAAACACTAAATTGCTTGGCATTATTATAGATGACCAATTAAAATTCGACCTACATATCTTAAAGTCCACTCAAAAACTAGGTCTTCTATACCACAACAACAAATATATACCTAACAAATCTAGACCTATACAGGCTCAAACATTTATTCTACCATCCCTGATGCACACTGCTCCCCATACTTACTAACCTCCAAGATAATCTCTTACCCAAACTACAAACAACATATAACAAGATAGCTGGATTCACAGCCAGTAATAGCGGCAAATCCCATCATTGTATATCCCTGAAAAGCTTAAGATGGCCTGAGGTCCCACACATGCTTCAAATATCACAACTACAAATTAAACATAGCTTCTTAAATAGCACCAACTCCTGCCCTGTCCTTACATCCATAATTACACCCTACACACCTAATCATGACCTCAGAATCACACAACAAAACCTACTTCAGGTGACCTGACCAATCCAAACAAAAATATTGGAAAAAATACTTTATAGTCATTCAACTGCATACTCATGGAACAAACTTCCATTGTTCCTTCACTCCACTACCAAAAGTTGCAAGTTCAAAAAGCAACTAAAAATTAATTTTCAACATGCATGGATGTGTACTTGTCAGGAAATAACCTAATGAATTTTTCTTCTTCTCTCAATTAACATATCTGCCTGGTATCTGCTATCTAAACTGTCTGCACATAGGTTCATAGGTAGGTACTAGGCTATTGGCCCTAGGGTCTATATAAGCCTAGCCAAAAAGGTACCCTGGCTTTCACCACCCAAGAAAATTATTTTCCTGTGCCCCTGTCGAGCAGAGCCACAGAAGTGATCCTTGGGGTGAATTTCCTATTTCCCATCCAATCAAGATTTTTCTTGAAGAGTGCTAATGAGGAGCCTTGTTTGATATAGATAGGTAGTTTGTTCCAGAGTATGGGAAGTCTCTGGGACAGGAATCTATCCCTCCAGCATGTTCTGTTTATTGTGGTGAGAAGGTTTAGGTCCCTAGAGTGTGTAGCTCAGAGGGATTGGGATTTCTTTAAGTGGAGCATGTCCACTAACTCTGGGTTTGACATAGCTTTGTATGTTAGGCAGAGATCATCTCTGAGTAGGCGATATGCGACTGAGTAAAGCTGGAGTTTTTTTGAGACAGTCTGCATAGGGCATCTGTTTGAGGCCAGTAGTCCTCTTTGTGAGGTATTTCTGTGGCCTTTCCAGTTGTTGTAGATGTCTTGTGAGGTACATACCAAAAGGGGCGTTGTACTATATAATGGGTCACATATTACTCTCTCTGCATTTACTACCTATGCTGTTAAATGCATCTTTGTTGTACTATGTCATGATATTACTCTGAATTGTTGTTGTTTGTCTTTTGGCTTTTCCCAGTTAGGGGTTGCCACAGTGGAACTCTGGTCTGCTAATGATTGGCAGTAGATTTTCATGAACACCGAGGTGCCAGCTCAACGTCCAACCTTCAACAAAGGCACGCCCATTTACGCATGTCGTTCTCTGAATAGTATATTACATATTTTCTATTTTAGGCATTGCTATATTCTTTGTATATAATTTAATGCTAACCAAGTTTCTCAAACATATTGCTACTGCATTCTCAAAGTACTGTACTTTTGCCTTGTAAATATTCATGTTGCATATTTCTTTTTCTCTGCTTTTGTAATGTTAAGTATCTTACAACTTGAGTCATTATTTTTTTTCTTACTTTTTTAATTACTTTCCTGGAGCTTTTTTCCTTGGGTTTCTGCTGAAAAAGGGCTCTGTGGGCCCAGTCAGACTAATCCAGTTAAAAAAAAATGTAAAAATAAAATGAAAATAAATAAATATGTTATATATTTGGATGAAGTGCACTTGATGATCACACAACCTTATATGATTATTCCTTACAGATATACAGCTGTGTCCTACCTTTCTGTGTTTCTTGGTCATTTATCAGTTATCTGACCAGTACTCAGAGACATGCAGTATGTAAGCCAGTCTATATCATTTACCTTAAAATGTGTGAGGATATTAACTGGGAACAATATGATATGCAGTTGCTATCAAATTAATGGAAGGTTGGAGACCACAAACAAGCACAGGCTGCTGTTTTGGGGTGGGGAGCAAAGGTGGGTTCCTGTCATGGAATATGCAAGGGTATAATGTTCTTTCAATTGGATGGACTCAGGCTGAGCTACTGTTATGGCACAAACAAGGCTATGTTGCTCTTGTTACTCTCCTTGTTTTGCATCCTAACAGTTTGCTTTTGTGAGGGTGGTAAAACTGGAAACTGATATGTGTCTCATTACTTTCAAACTTCTCTCTGTTATGATTTCCCATTGTAAATGTATGGTGCAAAACTGAGGGCATGCAGTGACCATCATTACTTTGGGAGGTATCAATGTGTGAATCTTTCAGGCCTGAAGCCTACTACTTGCTAATAGACACATACAAGTCAAATCACCCTCTGCTGTCACATGCTGACACTAATGTCTGTACAATTCCCCCACCTTGTAGTTGCTTACTGTACCAAGTGATGAAATACGAGGACATGTCATAATATATAATACAGTACATGTTCAGGACTTGCATTTTAAATGTAGCAGTTGCCACATTGTTAGCTCAGGGCTGACTGTGATGCAAGCAGTACACAGCCAATACATGGGGAGGTAAAGGCTATGGCTCTGAGTTGAGGCCAGCAGAGGGTGCTGGGCTCCTGTATTGTGCCCCTGTCCACCCTGTAGCACTCTACAATGTCCATTGTCATGTATGTTGTGATAAGTTAAATGTGGTCTGAAAACTCTTCTCTGTCTTGGCCTAGGCCTATTGACAGCACCAGCATTGCCTGCAGCCTGTAGCACATACAAATGGAGTTAAGCAGCAGCAGCAGCTCCTAACATTCTGTCTAAGTAGACATACTGTGTCTATCCACCACTACTTTTGAAACCCACAGGAAAAACCAGCATAGAGTCTAAATTGTTGCTTTATAACTTCCTGAATAGCTCACCAGACTAGTTGATTACCATGCAGTTCAGCTGCTTATGATGTAATTAGCATCTCTGAAACACAGTCTAGACAGATGCAGTTCATTAATAATCTACTCCATTATAAAAAAAATACCTTGCCAAACTGATGGTGAGAATACTTGCTACATGTTCAGCAGAGCAAAATATTTCCCAAGTTATCCTTACAGAGGAGTATTGAACTCTAGCAGGTATGCTGTCATTTTGTTACCTACATAATGCATATGCTGGAATATATTAATGAATAATGAGAAGCAAAGCCTTTTACACTGTTATTTGTATGCATTAATTAGACTTGTACTGATGGCATGGCCATGTTCGTCAAGCCATTTCAGAAGTACAAATGACTGACAATACATGAAAATAGTAAGCTGTGTGATACATATGTATGAAAGTTTCAGGGACAGGTCCATTGAATGCATGTTTAGCATTTCAAATGTGTTTTCTCAGCAAAATGGTTCATTTCCTGTTTTTTTAGTGTGTGAGGGAAGCAAAGAGAAGTTACTGTTATGTCACAAAGTAGTCTGGACTGTTTTTTTTGGGGGGTGGCACAGTTTAGTTACTGCTGTGGCACATACAAGGATATGTTGCCCTTGCTACTCTCCTTGTTTTTCATCCTGTCTGTTGTTAGTATTTCACATATGATATATGTATGATGTTTTTCCAGTGAGTACTACTGAATGCTACCTTAACTGTTTTATCTGGTAACAGTTACTTTGTAGTTATGTGATAGTTATATGTAGTATCATTCTGTTGTGTTTAGGACCAAAAATGTCATTGAGGCACACCCCCCCTTCAGTGAGGCAGAAAACACAATAATAGTGGACATGCTTTGTCAACATGGCATTTTTCTTCTTGTAAGGGATCATCCCAATATGCCAGAAATGCTGAGGATATGGCAGCAAAGTGTTACTAACATAAATGCCGTGGGTGGCCATGGCCGCACTTATGAGTAGGTGTGCCACAGGGCACTGGCATGCTCACATCTCACTGAGGCATGCAGCTGTTGTTGCCCAAGACCAGAGGATAACCAGAGGTGGGCCTGCTGCAGAGCCACCTCTCACCCCCAATGAGGTATTCCTGGTGAAACTTCTGCAACAAGACAACTCACATCAGAGTGTCCTCCAATGTGTTACATGTGTTTTCGGAGTGGAAGGGCAGTAATAAGCTCTGTTTGGATTTGTCAGCTACGTTTTTGTTAAAGTAACACATCATGCTAATTGAGAAGAGTACGTGTAGTACTTCCTGTCTAACTGTTAAATGTGATGATGTTGGCCTTACCTCTTGTTTAACTTCTTTCAGGACCATCATGAATCCAGCACCATAGACCTCCTGCAGGTGGTAAGCTAAATAAAGTTATTTCAGTACTCCATATCAATTTCTAGAACTATTGTGTGTCATTTAGGCCTCTTGAGTCCATTGCTGTACTGTCTGTAATAGTGGTAGGACTGTTATTTATTTAGCATATATTGCACCATAGTAGTGCAGGTATTAATGTATGCCTGTGTTTCTTCCTTTTATCATAGGTGATCATGACTGTGGAAGTCTGGGCCCTGTGCCACCTGATGTCAGTGTCTCATCAGACACTGATGATGATGATGATGGTAGCAAAACTGAGGCATGGTTGGGGGGTGCAGAATTTGAATCTGACACAGAGGTTGACATCCAGCCACCCCCTTCTACTGTGTGGCACCTGCAGCCTCAGTGCCTGTTGAGTCTGGCCGTAGCCAAAGTGTTGGTGAGTTGTCACACAGGAGCGTTAATAGGGGTGCTTGGAAGAGGCCTGCTGTCCCTCATCCACCTGCTGAATGGTGTCTCTTCACACGTCACACAGTGTATATTTAGGCCATCATGGAGGCACAAGCACATTCAGAAAGGTGCTCCAGACAAATGCTCAGCATTGTGGATGTGGCACAATCTTGACTGCCTCCACAGTTTTGCCAATTCCCTAGATTGGATGAATGATATGTTGGAACAAGAGTCAAGGGTTATCTGTGATGGACCGAGGGGTGTCTATTGTGGAACGAGCAGTGTCTGTGATGGGATGTCTGCTGTGAGAGGAATGGCATTCTCATGGGTATAAGTCAGCCACAACATCTGCTGATAGCCAATGTGGCCATCCTGATCATGCTCCCGTAGTGGCAGTACTGGTCCATCTGAGAGTGCGCTGTCCACACCCAGACATGGCAGGCTATGGGGTTATAGTCCTGTGCATTCCCATGAAGGGAGCACATCCAGCAGACATTGGTCATGCTAAGGTAGCAGCACTCCATCTGACCTTAGGGGTAGAGGTGCCAGTGCAACTTCTAGCAGAGTCAATTCTCATGGTCAGGGGTGACAACGATGAACTGCCACTTCTACCATGCATGGGTCACACCTGTCTAACATACCAAGACATAGAACTAGCACTAAGCTTGGCTGTGTTCATGCATACTCTCACACACCACCTTCACATAGAGAACCCCTACAGACACACACACACACAGCCCGTCTGCTTCACTTCCCCCCTCATACACACTCACCGACCTTTTGTGTCAGCCTAGGCCACCCCCACCCCCAATCTAGCATCCTGTGCAAGTGATAACTGTGCCATATGCCTTGTTTCTATCTTTTGGATTCAGGGATACAAAAGCTTTGTGTCTGATGCTTATCTGCATTTACGTTGTTGAATTAATAATTGTACCTGTCAATTATATTTACCTTAAAAAATAATACAGTGGAGAGCATCATCATGACAGTTCTTTATAGTGTATTCTCTTGTAAGGGTTATGAAGTCAGAAACTGCAATGTGTGTCATTACTTTAGAATCTTTCTCTTTAATGTGTTCCAGTACATACATGTGGCGCACATAAGACACGCCATCACATACAGATCTCAGGATTGTATGACAGCAATGTAGTCAAACTCATAGGAACAGTAATACAGTATAATGCTCTCCTTTGCAGAAACCTCACCAGACACAAGCAGCAGCTGGACAAACTATAGGGCTTTCTCATCAAGGTAACACAGGGCCTACTAACCATGCTATGATGTATGTGGGTACATTGAAAGACATGTCAGTCATCTGAATGGTATCACATTACATTGAAACTGCTATTCTAAGCTTCTTACTTTTGGTTTAAGCACTTGAACTTCAGGCCAGTTTTCTTATATCAAGAAGGTTTGTAGTCTACACTCTGGTTGGAAGAGAGAGTAGCCTCTGCCCTTCTGAGCTGGGAATTGATGTTTGAATGCTTACTGTGTCTGTTTGTTATGGTTTTAGCACTTGGCCTCTAAACCAGTTATTTTACATTAAGAAGGTTTGTGGTGTAGACACGTGAGGCAGGGGAGGATAGCCTACACTCCTCTAAGCTTGGAATTGCTGGCTGAAGGCTTATTGTGTCTGTTATTCTGAAAGTGTCATAGTTCTGGTTTAAGCACTTTGGTTCCAGACCACTTATTTCATACTAGGAAGGTTTGTTGTTTACACTCTTGTTGGAGTATTCTATTGAATTGCTGCTTTATTTAAATTGTTTGTTCTTCTGTTGTGATTGCGATTTTCTGCACTTTGGATTTCTAGTACTTCTTCATTTTATAATATTGGCTTGATTCCAGCTTTCTAAATCTAGACTGTGGAGCACTAAAATCAGCCCTCTTACATTAAGAAGGACCCTCCCTGCACCCTTGTGGCAGAAGCGTGGGGATTGCTTGCATAAGGCTCACTGTTTGGCCTTTCCCTTTCTTTACTTGTTTAAAATAGTTTAACTTTGCTTGCATTCCAGCATTGTGTTTTGGTGGGTTTGCATTTTGTTTACCATGGCTGCTCAGAGCTTGCACTCAGGTGTGCATTGTAAAACATTTACACATTTTTGTAACCCTAGATCTTCATAGAATAGACATATTTTGCTATTCTTACACCAAAACCTGGGCCATCTATCCCACTCCCCACTAGTTACTACAGTATATACCTTCCATAATGGGCAGACAGTTTCTCACCATTTCTCCAGGCAGCCTGATTTACACAGGCATCCTATGGCAACAGAGTAATTGCCTCATGTATACTGAAAACAAGTTGCTGCTTAAACAAACTAATGCAACATGTAAGAGCTATATCTAGAAACATTCGGAATCAATTCTCTGACATAAAAACAAACCAGATATCAAACGTTGTCAGCACATACAATTCACCTTTTGCACATAAGCTCACAACACATAAACCCACATATGCAGAGGTACTTGCTAGAAACCTAACTAAAGATCAGAGACCTCCCATGCACAAACCTACTGCACAAAGTACAGACGCCACAGAATCCACTACATATAATTATACACACACCAGTGTCTCAGTCAATAAGTCTCTCAGGCAAAACACCTCAAAACCAAATGTCTAGCTTATAAGTGATTCCTTAGTGAGACCCACAGATGTCCCCATCACCAGGCTGGACAAGGAAAAGGTCAGAGTCAGCTGCCTGTCAGATGCCAGGTTCCATCAGATCTCACACACACTCAAGTCTCTCAACAAGTACCGTTATGACACTGCCATAGTCCATGTTGCAGTGAATTACTGGAGATGTACCTCATTGTACTATATGAAGGTGGTTGCCTCCCCCATAGTGGCCTTTTTATGAAATGTCAGAAAAATTAAAGTGCCAACATAAAAGAAAGTACCACACACAAAGTGAAGGTCTGTTGTTTAATGCAAGGAGTGTAAATCAGAAACTGCCCTCCCCAGAAGAACTTCAGCTGCTTTTACAGTGCTTGTGTTTCCTCCTCCTACGCTGTCACGGCGTTGTGGTTTTTCTGTTACTTGTTCTCTAAAGTGTTTAACTGCATCTTTTCTGCTGCATTTATTACTGCTTGTTTTAACCTCTTTGCATTTTGAATGTTATTCTAAGCCTCTTAGTTTTGGTTTAAGCACTTGGACTTTAGGCCTACCCTTAGCTCTCCCTGGCCTATCTCCCTCATATTCTGACAAATATGGATGGACAGTTTCCTATGGTTTCTCCTGCCAGGCTGGTTGATATGGGCATCCTGAGACACTGTAGCAACTGCCTCATGTACATGGACAGCCATCTACTGCTACCACCCAAGGACACAATTTGTGAGAGATGCAATTACATAAAGAAGCTCGACTCTAAGCTCTCTCCCTCACAAGCCAGCATATCTGGCACTGAGAATGTTGTCAACACAATCATTGCACCTTAAACATCACCCACAACTACACAACACACACCCACATATGAAGAGGTTCTCAACAAAAACCAACCCAAACAAAGGAGACCTCAGAGGCAAAAACACATGAGAATTCCACAACCCTCCACACCACATACCATGCCATGTTCATTCAAAGAGGTTATCCTAAGGGGTTAGTGATGGATGTGACTGGTTATGTGCTAAAAGAATGGGGTAAAAAGTATACACCCCTGTTAGGAAAAGGACCCCTATTACACACACACAGTGCGGAAGCTGACAATAGGGGGACGGATGTCAGTTACACGAGAGCATGTATTCTGCAACACACCCCTTGGACTGCAAACATTAAAAGAATTATTAAGGAGAACTGGAATATATTAAAGACAGATATGAAAATAATAGAAATAGTGGGAGACACTCCTCGGTTTGTATCCAGGAATGGGGACAATTTAAAAAGGGAACTTGAAAGAAAAATACAAACATCAAATAATTGTAAAGTCAATATAGGGACAACTAAATGCAGTACCTGCAATCAGTGCAGATATATATGCACTATTAAGAGTACCAAATTAGAAATTGTCACTAAGACGGAGATATATTTTAAGAAAGGGAATTGTAGGACCACCCACGTGGTCTACTTAGCCATGTGGTCAAACTGTCATTGCTACTACGTAGGAAAGACAGATAGGACCCTAAGGCAAAGGATATATGACCACTACTATTGCATTAGGAAGAAAGATGTCAAAAATGCCCTGTGGAGGCATATGCAGGAGAGTACTAAATGCAATTTGTTTCATTTTGCCATATTGGATATAGCCTCAGCAAATCCTAGAGGAGGGGATGTAAGGAAAAAACTGGGTGAGTTGGAGACTAGATGGCAATTAAAACTGAATGCTTCTACCCCACCAGGACTTAATGACCATATTTCTGTGAAGCCGATTTTAGCCAACAATACGTAGAATGTTGAATGGCTTCACTAATGCTTTGGATTTGTAAGGCCTTTGTTTTGAAACATCGGGTTAGGGACGTTATTTTTATTATTATTATTACGGTCTAAGAACTTATTTACAAAAATTTCCATTCAGAAGTAAGGGGTAAATATGTATCAGGATTTATCTTTTCTACAACACAACAAAACCTATATTTCATTTACTGTTTGGTATACACATTGAGTGATACATTTCCATTCCTGAGCCAAACAATATAATATAAAGTTAATATTAATAAATGTTTTTAATGTTTTTAATGTTTTATATGGTTTGCATTTCATGTAGTTTTAACAGGAACGTTTTTTAAAATATGTATTAATATATGTACTGAAGTACTGTATGGTAATGTAGCACTAGCACTTTAAATATTAGGTATGCATTTAGTTAATTAATTAATTAATTAAATATGACTCTTATATAAGGGTTGGCCAAAGGGCAGTTCCTTGTTCTGATGAAATCTATATATGTTTAGATGAAAGCGCTCAACAAAATCTAATAAAGACGAAGCATTTATTTGTATTCAACTTTGGCTTTTTGAATCTTGAATCCACCTACAGAGAAACAGCAATTGTTCTGTATTTTTCATAGTTGTGGACTGTTTCTCCTTTTGGTTTTTACTAGTTGTCTTGTGGAGATGGATTCAATGGATGAACTGCCATCCATTTTTTCGCCCAGGAGGGACGAAATAAGAAGCATCCAGTCAGAGATGGCAATTATGAGGGGCGAGCTCACTCGGCTTATAGAATTAGTAAGCCAGCCGTTGCAGAGTAGTAAGGAGAATGGGCGGATGACATCATCCAGAGCGCCAAGCGCGACTGGAAATACTAACTCTATACCAAACGGGCAAGGCAAAGGAGACGAACGGGAAAGGAGAACCTCTTATGGATCCAAACCTGGAGGCGGACCCAATACAGGAGGGGAAAGACGGGACTGTGGATCGGAGGCAGACTATTCGTTCTTCGGAGCCAAACCGAAAAGAATGCCACCCAAAAAGACGTATACCATAACTGGCAATGTACATTATACAGGTACTAATCCAAATGTTTTTACCCAAAAAAAAAGGCGCGATGCCTAAAGACTTCAGTTATAAAGAGATTATGGAACATAATTTCGATTTTAGGGGGCTGGACAAAATGGACAAAACGGATGCCCAGGTTAGAGGGAGATGTGTGAATTCTTCCAATACTGATAGAAATTTAAAAGATCTAATGTTTGAGTTTGGAAACAAACTCAAAAAATGTAAAAGCCTGCAACTTGAGAACAGTTACTTAATGAAATGTATAGACACTTGTGTAGTTCCTATGGGACTACGTTTTTTCAAATTCCCTATGGGCATTGATTTGGATGTTGAAACCAAAAATGAATGTACTAAATTATTTGATGGTTTTGGTGTAGCATTTATGAGATTCATAATTCAATGCAATGATAAAAAGATATGTTCACTAATGAATGAATTAGATAAATTGAATGAAATGATTACCAATGATGTGTTGCATGAGGAATATGAATTCTGTATTAATTCACAATACAAGTGGGTTCAAAGACAGATGGATATGCAGTTTGAAAGAAAGTGTAAAAAATACCAAAGAGATCTAGAACAGTATAGTAGCGAGCAAGCGTATAGGTGGGACAGAAAAGACAGTAAAAAAGATAGGTTCAATTCAAGAAATGTGACAGGCAGGAAGGGAAGTACATACACACATTATGATTATCAACATAGGGACAACAAGTACACAGGGAGACCAAACACTAATTCTGAAAACAATGTTGACAATTTATTTGATGTTAATGATTTTTTAGAAGAAAAGAAAGGGAAGAACAGTGGATACAGAGGAACAAATCAAGTAAGAAGAAGGGAATTCCACCACCCACCTCCCAGGAGGGTAATGGGGGAGGGCCACACCAGGTAGGACCTGACTCCATCAAAGAGAAGATTGTGAAAATTAATGACACAATTAGTGTATATAACCAATTTTATATATACAATTTTACAGGAATGGAAGTAAAAAAAGAACACTTCACTTTGTTAAGTAAAGGAATGAAGTATGTGCCTGTTAAAAAATTCAAGGTAGAGGATTGTATTATAGATGTCAAAAAGTACTTGAGGAAATTAAACTTAGCGGTACTATTTGATAAGGAGAAAACTAAGATAACAAGTAACCCAGTATTTAAAAAGAAGAGCACATATACCCCACCACTCAACAGTGCACTGGGGTTATATGAAAAAATGGTAATTGACGACATATATAAATATAGTAATAAAATTAACAATACTAAAATTAGATATAATCTGACCATCCCCGAGGTTACAGCTCTAAAAGAGTTACAGGAGAATAAAATGGTAAGAGTAATGAAACCAGATAAAGGGGGAGGAATTGTATTATATGGTCAGGAAGAATATAAGAACAAAATTAATGAAATTTTATTGAAGTCTGGAAATTACGAAACATCCTCAAAAAATGAAGTGAATATAGGGTATAACAAAATTAATCTATACCTAGAAGATCTTTTAATAGACGAAAGAATTAGCGGTGAGTTATATGAGTTCTTAAAAGTGGATTCTCCCATTATCAGTACCATGGTGGGTATTCCCAAAATCCACAAAAATGCAACAGACCCCCCTTTTAGACCCATTATTTCAGGGAATAAAGCTAAAACTTATAATTTAGGCAAGGTAGTGGACGGGTGGCTCAAACCTTTATACAAGTCTTATAAACATGTCATTCAAGACTCATGGGATTTCTTAGGGAGACTAAAGCAAGATATGTTAACACCTGATGCTCTTTTAGTGACCATAGATGTGGTTGACCTATTCTCAAGCATCCCACAAGAGGATGGATTGCTTAGGTTGGAAAGGTCGATGGAAAAATCTGGGATTTTCTCAAGGGACAAAATCCAGCTCACAGTAGAATTTATGGAACTTGTACTGAGACACAACTATATAATGTTTGAAGGTGAATACTATGTACAAGTCAAAGGAGTAGCAATGGGGGCAGCATGTGCCCCCATTTTTTCCAACATTTATTTGAGCGACTGGGAAGAGGAACACATTTTTGGCAATAATAAATATCAGTTAGTCTCATGTTACTATAGGTTTTTGGATGACATTTTTTTGATTTGGAAGGGAAATAGAAATGAATTAGAAACTTTTATGATGGATCTAAATTCTAAGAGTAATTATTTAAAATTTACATATACAGTGGAATCTTGTCAGATAGCCTATCTAGATACTCTCATTATAATAGATCAAGGAAAGATGAAAAGTAAAATATACAGGAAAGACACATTTAGTAACAGCTACTTAGAATATAGTAGTTCCCACCCCACTAATCAGAAAAGAAGTATAATTAAGGGACAATGTATAAGGGCAGCAAGGATGACATCCGACTATGATGACCTTGTCAGTGAACTAAGGATTATAGGTGATATGTTCATTCAAAGAGGTTATCCTAAGGGGTTAGTGATGGATGTGACTAGTTATGTGCTAAAAGAATGGGGTAAAAAGTATACACCCCTGTTAGGAAAAGGACCCCTATTACACACACACAGTGCGGAAGCTGACAATAGGGGGACGGATGTCAGTTACACGAGAGCATGTATTCTGCAACACACCCCTTGGACTGCAAACATTAAAAGAATTATTAAGGAGAACTGGAATATATTAAAGACAGATATGAAAATAATAGAAATAGTGGGAGACACTCCTCGGTTTGTATCCAGGAATGGGGACAATTTAAAAAGGGAACTTGAAAGAAAAATACAAACATCAAATAATTGTAAAGTCAATATAGGGACAACTAAATGCGGTACCTGCAATCAGTGCAGATATATATGCACTATTAAGAGTACCAAATTAGAAAATGTCACTAAGACGGAGATATATTTTAAGAAAGGGAATTGTAGGACCACCCACATGGTCTACTTAGCCATGTGCTCAAACTGTCATTGCTACTACGTAGGAAAGACAGATAAGACCCTAAGGCAAAGGATATATGACCACTACTATTGCATTAGGAAGAAAGATGTCAAAAATGCCCTGTGGAGGCATATGCAGGAGAGTACTAAATGCAATTTGTTTCATTTTGCCATATTGGATATAGCCTCAGCAAATCCTAGAGGAGGGGATGTAAGGAAAAAACTGGGTGAGTTGGAGACTAGATGGCAATTAAAACTGAATGCATCTACCCCACCAGGACTTAATGACCATATTTCTGTGAAGCCGATTTTAGCCAACAATATGTAGAATGTTGAATGGCTTCACTAATGCTTTGGACTTGTAAGGCCTTTGTTTTGAAACACCGGGTCAGGGACGATATTTTTATTAATATTATTATTACGGTCTATGAACTTATTTACAAAAATTTCCACTTAGAAGTAAGGGGTAAATATGTATCAGGATTTATCTTTTCTACAACACAACAAAACCTATATTTCATTTACTGTTTGGTATACACATTGAGTGATACATTTCCATTCCTGAGCCAAACAGTACAATATAAAGTTAATATTAGTAAATGTTTTTAATGTTTTTAATGTTTTATATGGTTTGCATTTCATGTAGTTTTAACAGGAACGTTTTTTAAAATATGTATTAATATATGTACTGAAGTACTGTATGGTAATGTAGCACTAGCACTTTAAATATTAGGTATGCATTTAGTTAATTAATTAATTAATTAAATATGACTCTTATATAAGGGTTGGCCAAAGGGCAGTTCCTTGTTCTGATGAAATCTATATATGTTTAGATGAAAGCGCTCAACAAAATCTAATAAAGACGAAGCATTTATTTGTATCCAACTTTGGCTTTTTGAATCTTGAATCCACCTACAGAGAAACAGCAATTGTTCTGTATTTTTCATAGTTGTGGACTGTTTCTCCTTTTGGTTTTTACAAGGACACAATTTGTGATGGATGCAATTACATAAAGAAGCTCAAGTCTAAGCTCTCTCCCTCACAAGCCAGCATATCTGGCACTGAGAATGTTGTCAACACAATCATTGCACCTTAAACATCACCCACAACTACACAACACACACCCACATATGAAGAGGTTCTCAACAAAAACCAACCCAAACAAAGGAGACCTCAGAGGCAAAAACACATGAGAATTCCACAACCCTCCACACCACATACCATGCATAATCCACACACCAGTGTCTCGCAGCCACTAAGGCCTAACCATAAACCCAACATATTAGTCATAGGAGACTCCATTGTGAGACACACAGATGTGCCTCTCACCAGGCTGGATAAGGAGAAAGTCACAGTTAGTTGTTTGTCAGGTGCCAGAAAATGCCATATCAAACACGCACTCCAGTCTCTCATCAGCAGGTACTATTATGACTCTGTCATAGTCCATATTGGAGTGAACAACTTGAGACATACCTCCCTGGAATATATGAAGAAGGACATGATTGAGCTCACTGAATATGTGTCCCAGGCAAGTATGTCCCTAGCCTTAAGCAGCATTCTACCGTCACCCAGAATGATTCCTCAATACAAACAGAAGATGACTGACTTTAACAATTGGCTTAATTTCTGGTGTCATTCCAGGGGGATCCAGTGCCTGACAGCCTAGGAAGATATGATCAACAGACCACGAGGCTTTGCTAGAGATGGCCTGCATTTGTCTCACTTGGGCTTCTGGCAAAGGCTCTTGCCTCCCCCATAGTGCCTTTTTTAGAAAAAGTCATCAAGTCAATACTACCAACATAAAAATCTCAACAAAATGCAAATTAAAGGTCATGCTGCTAAATGCTAGGAGTCTAAACATGAAACTGCACTCATTGCAAGCATTCTTAACCCTGGAAAATGCTGACATTTGTGCAGTCACAGAAACCTGCTTCAAAGCTGCGGAGACCACCCCAGCCTTACCTGGTTATTCATCCTATCATACATTCAGACTCCAAAATGTGGGCAGCAAAGCCAAAGGAGGTGGAGTTTCAATATATGTATATTAAAGACACACACACCTCTGGACTGATCAAACAGCATGACACACAGGAGACACTCCAGGGGCAGTTAACTGTTGGCAAGACCCCTAGTCAAATCATAGCTAGCTATATGCCCCCAAATTTGACTCAAGATGCCCACTCCACCTATCTGGACCTCTTCAAATCTATCAAGATTCAACCCTTTACCCTGATCCTGGGTGACTTTAATTATCCAACCATACTTTGGAAAAATTACTCATGTCAGAACACAAATGCCCTGAGATTCCTCAATTTTATCAATGAAAAATGCCTTGGAGCAGCTAGTTGATGCCCCCACAAGAGGTGATAATATCTTGAACTTGGTATTAACCAACATGAGTAACCATCTCCCCTGCCCCCCCCCTCTAGCTTGGGTTAAACAATAAAACTTCTCCAAAGCTGATTACAACCTCCTAAGGGATGGTATAAACAGCTTCACAGCCCCCTCCCCCACTGTAGGAACTGGCACCAATGTCCAAATCTGCACCGAAGTTCTATACAAGCATTTATATAGATACAGGGAATTAGGAATACCCGACAGGACAAAATCATCCTCTGCAAGGAAGAGTAAACCTGTCTGGTGGACATCGGCAATAAATAAACTATATAACAAAAGGAAAAAAATTGCTGTCCAAGACCAAGAAGGAGCAGGTGACCAGTTGGAAGCAATGTCTCCTTATCCTGAACAAGTAAATAAGAGCACTAGTGAAACCCTCCAAAGCAAACAGAGTCCAAACTAGCCATAACTGCTAAAGACAATCAAAAGGCCTTATTCACATATGTCTGTAATTGCAAAGGTAGCATCCAGATCAGTTTAGAACTGGTGGTCAAGGACACCACATACACAAATGCTGTAGATATATCCAATCTACTGTCTGACAGATTCAGCAAAAACTTCTCCCCTCTGTCCCCCCCATCAGTAAATCAGGACATCCCCAGTACCTGCCCCCCACACCTTATCTCTAGGGAACATGTCATCGCTGCCCTTCAAAGGCAAAAAATACAGCCTCCATAGGACCAAATAATATCCCAGGCTGCATCCTACATGAACTCAGGCATGAATTTGCAGCACCATTAGGCACCCTATTCAACCAAAGCCTAAGTACCGGCTTTGTCCCAGCTGAGTGGAGGGCAGCCACTGTCATCCCTTTACACAAAAGTGGAGTGTCCACCAATCCAGGAAGTTATAGACCCATCAGCCTAACTAGCCTGATCTGCAAGGCCATGGAACGGATTATCATGGACCTCATTAACAGGGACATTGGCAACCTCCAAACACTCAACCCCACACAGTATGGCTTTGTCAAGGGGAGGTCATGTCTGTTAAATCTGATTGACTTCTTTGAGACAGTCACCAAAGCCATGGACAAGGGGAAGATGGTGCACACCACCTACCTTGACCTGGCCAAAGCCTTCAACACTATTCCCCACTCGGGCATAGTAGATAAACTCTCTCAACTAGGCATCAATCCATATGTTACCAGATGGGTAGCAAACTGGCTCACTGATGGAACCCACCTAATCAAAATAGGGGAAGCCACTTCAAGCAGTAGACCCGTAATAAGTGGCATACCCCAGGGATTGGTGTTGGGGCCTCTGTTATTTGGGATATACTTCTCTGAGGTGCAGGCCAAAACCAGTGGACTATGGCAGACCAAGTTTGCAGATGACTGTAAGCTGGGTGCAGTCATCAGTTCCCCAAGTGATGTGGACGTCCTCCAAGATGGTCTCACCTAAACAAATGACTGGTGCCAGAAACATGGCCTCAAAATGAATGCCAAAAAATGCATCATCATCCCCTTTGAGGAGAGTGACATCCCCGCATATTATCACATCAATAGCAATGTCCTAAGTGCACAATCAGTAGTGAGTGATTTGGTCACCCAGGTTGATAGCAACCTGACTTTTGACAACCATGTTGCTTCTGTTGTATGGAAAGCTTTTTCTACATGGCCCACCTCATAAGTAAGGGTATCTCATCCAGGGACAAACAGGTCATATGATCCCTGTATTCTTCCCTTATAAGGCCAATTATTGAGTACAATGCCCCTTTCAGCGTGTACCTCACAAAACACATGCAGCAGCTGCGGAGACCACCAGAGGTTCCTTATCCCTCTACTCAGGTTCATACAAACTCCTCAGAGGTGACCTCTGTCTGGCATACAAAGCGATCTCAGACCCTGCCTTGATGGCACTGCTGCGTATCCACAAGTCAAGCTCCACTCAAGCAACCCACATGTGCAACCTCAACCTGGTCTGTGATATCAATAGAACTTGTTGGTGGGACAGATTTGTGTCCCAGAGACTCCCTCATCTGTGGAATAGACTCCCTCTCCACGTCAAGCAGAGTACCTAATTATTCCTTTTTAAGCGCAACCTGGATAACTAGATGGGAAACAGAAAATACACTCCTGGGAATCCATCTGTGTCCCTGCTAGACAGGGGATCTGGGTGCTGACTTGTCTAAACATAGGCTAAACTCTTGGCTAGGCTTATAAGGGCCTCAGGGCCAATAGCCTAGTAACCTCCTATGATGCTTGCCTTGGAAGATGCTCATGTCTGCACAGGCACAGACCTGGTTCAGTTGGTCTTTCAAAGGTACCAGTAGCTAATATTCTAAGGGCTACACATACCTTAGTTTCCACTGGGATGGGTTCCCCTCTGTTGGCTCTAGATGTGAGTTGAGGGTGGTAGAGCTCACAGAGTTCTTGTAATGTGTCCCTGTCCACTCGGTAGCGCTCTATAGTCTCCAGCTCATGTAGCACCTGGAAGGTTACTCTGGGCCTGAACACTGTTCTCCTTCTCAGCCTAGGCCTATTGTCAGCAGCACCAGCAGCACTGGCTTCAGCATCTAACACATACAGATGTAGAATAGCTGCAGCAGTCCCTAGCATTGTGTCAGTTAAAAATTTCTTTATCTCTACTCCAATGGTACTAAAAGATAAAGGAAAAACAAGGATGGAAGCTACATATGGGTACTTTATACATTGTTGAATAACTCCACCATGTTGGATTGGTTGATAAACATGCAATTCACCTGCTTATGCTATAACTAGCCATCTATTAAACACAGCTGTTGCTTGCTCATTAATGTGCTATGTTCACCTCCATGCACCTCTGCACACCTCTGTGCACCTTCCCGTAAATAAGGTAATCATATGCAAAATTGATATTTTTTCTGTTTTTGTGATATCACACAAACATGGACCATAAAAAGTGAAGGAAAGTTTGTACACCATGTAGTCAAACCCAGGACCATCTATATTCCAATCCTAACACATACATGTGCTGCCATAGGAATAGCTACATAGCAACCCGGAGAAACCTGCCATTCATTCCTCTGTTTCTCATGATTGTGCTAAATGCCGTATTGCGCAAACAATGGCAGAGTAAAAAAAATAAAATAAACTGGACAAAGACCATGCATTTTAACAACCAAATAATGAAGATGACACAGACCTTGGGAACTGTGCACTGCTGACATGCATTTTCATCCTTCAGAGCCCTACATGTTCACCTCTGCAAGTGTAACCTGACACACCCCCCCCCCCTGATGTCAGCATTCACTGTTGCCATGCATTCAACACGAACACTGTGGAAGTGCCTTCATGAAGTGAACATCCCTACATGGTTACTGTTTTTTGAGATTCAACAATTCTAATGAGTGTTGACCTCATTTACATCTCCACTATGCTGGCAGCCCAGAATCTACACGATTAGTAATCGTGTAGGCAGGGAAACTGCACAGGAGCCCAGTGTTGTAACAGAGGAATACATGTTTTAATAAAATGGGACCGTAATCCATCAGCTACATTCTGCATATGCTTGCATTACAGTATAATAGTCTGTTTCATGCAGGTTTACACATTCTAGCAGCCTGCATTACTCTCAAGTATATTCTTCATTTGGGGGTGGGGGGGCAAAGCTGCATTTATGTCATGGCATTTAAAAAACAATTATTATGATTGTTACACTAATTTTCTAGCATCCACCCTGTGTAATTAGGTCAGGATATGTGTGGTGTTACATGTTAAGGCAGTTCTGTACAAATGTAACAGTTTTTACTTGCTTTTGTTTCCATGTAGACTCCTTTCCATGGCTGTATTCGGAAAGTTTTGCAATACACGGCTAACATGAACATGGAGTCTGCACGGTTGCTTTATAGGTTGCTGAATCACTCCACCGTGTTCATTTGTTTCATTAACATGAAATCCAGCTACGTATGCTGTATTGTGTATGCCATGAAAGTTGCCATGTTTGCGTGTGAATGCACGCAGTTACACACCTCTATGCAGTGTTTCCTGAATATAAAACGTTTTGCTGCCATGTACACATCATGCTACAACATGCACATGGTTAAACTCATCATGTAGGCTTTATTGAATCCCCCGTCAGTATTTATTAGGCATGGCTGTTTGCAGAGAGTAACGCTACCTTTACCTTTTTGTCTGCAATATCTAGATTTCTTGCTTCTGCTTTCTTAATTTTCTTATCCGATGATTCCCACAGGATTACTTCTTTGCTTTCAGTAATTATCTGTGGATGGTGCGTCCAATGATTTTCAGTTTTTTTCTTGTTTTGTCACATTATTGCACCTTTTAATATACAAACCCTCAGGTATAAGCATACTATGGCTAGCGAGCCACAAGGTGAGCAAATGTCTCTACTTCAGTAGTACATCATATGGTGCCTGCTTAAATACTAAGGACTGCATTTGCAAACAGTGTAATTCCAAGTGTGAATCCTGGGGAATCTATACTATTTCAGGTTGCAGTACCTTGGAGTCGTCTCCATTCCCCAAAGTACAGTGATCATCTAGTAAGTGTGCATAAGCAGCAGGGAATCTGATGAACACAACTTTCCGCATGGGGGGTACAGGCTGTGAATCCCCCCCAACAAAGATTCTTTAATGGTCTACCAGCAAGTTTCCAAATATGGTGGTTTTAACTTTAATTGCATTTTTTTAGATAACTAGGATTTGTAATTTCAGTTCTCATACTTATATTAGGGACCCCACTTCTTTTTTTCTGGACAGTTCATCCAAAAATGGCCTTTTTTATTACAGGGGGTGCATTCTGCAACAGAAGATTTTTCATATAATCCCTCTCCCCATGGACATCACATCTTCTCTAAATATAATTTTTGACCAACTATCCTTTATCTCCATAAAACATATTACCCCTTTGATTTGTCCATATAAAAAGCTATATTGTTCTTTCCTTGTATTGTAACCGTGCTTGAAAGTGCAATGTTTTATTTTGTATCATTCGTAAGTCTAGGCAAACATGTCGACATCCTGTACAAAAGCCATTTAAGTCTCTCTAGTTTTTTAGCTGAATATATCTTTTCATAATTACCAAAGTATTCTTAATCATAGTTTAATTATAGTTAATGCATATATATATATATCTTCCACTCCCATGATGTGGTTTGCATGAAGGGATGCCATCCACTTCCATGACATTGGTTGTAATCGTGCATGTTATTTACATTTATTATATAGATGGAATGGATGCTTGTCACTCTCTTTTTTATCTTGTTAACCAGATTATCCCACTGGGAACAAGGACACGTTTTAAGTGATGACAGGAGAGCACTGTCTGGCTAAGTGACTTGCTCAGAGTCACAAGATTTACAAGTCAAAACCTTGGGACTCAAACCCAGGACTACAGGCAGGAGTTTATTCTTGATATGGGCTGCTTGTGAATATGTATGTTTGTATGCAGCTGCTTATAATACCAGAAGAATGCTGATGGTTAAAAAATAGAACACAAACTTGGTATCAGTTTTGTAGGACGACAAGCCCCTCTACAGCCCTAAACCCCACCCCATGTAGTTCCATGATCTGAATTGCGTGTGTAAATGCCATACACTTCAGGGATCACAAAATATCAAAAAAAATGGACAAATCACTAAAATGTTGAATGTGAAAAAGCAAAAAAAACTTTCAGCAATGTAATATTGTACACCAAGTAGTAATTCTAATACTAATAATCTAATACTAATCTGTAAGAAGCTGCATGATAGCTATGCTTTTCAGAAACCGACCAGCATGCTCTTTGCCTTTCAGGCCACCTTCATATTATTTTGCAGAAAAAGCCACCAGAACATACTTCATTACTTCTACAGTCTCACCCCAGAACTCAAAGAACCTTAGATAGGTAGGTGTACTTAATTTAGCAATCCTGCTAAATGTTTTCCCCATAAGTTGCATGGAAGTAGCAAAGATGTGAGAGCTGCAGCAAATTGCACCCCCACCTCGCAAAACTGATACTGCATTTTTGTATTACATTTCTTCCACCACTAACATTCTTATGCTATGCTAAATGTACATTTTATTCAATGTTTCAATCACTGCCTTTAAGGCATTTTGTATACCACACTTTTTGTAGCATTTTAACAAACTTTTCATTATATGAACAAACTGGAAATGTATCCTTATTGTTGACAGAAAAATACATGCTACTGTAGGTACAAATATGACACTGTCATTGTCCATGTTGGTGTGAATGACCTGAGACATACCTCCCTGGACTACATGAAAAGAGACATGGAGGAGCTCTCCAATCTTGTAGTCCAGGCAGGTATGACCCTGGCCCTGAGTAGCATCCTACCATCACCCAGAATTATGCCACAGTACAAGGACAAAATGATTGACATCAACAATTGGCTAAGCTTCTGGTGTCATTCTAAGGGGATCCAGTATTTGTCTGCCTGGGACGACATGATCGACAGACCACGATGCTTTGCCAGAGATGGCTTGCACCTGTCACCCTTGGGATTCTGGATACTGGCTAAGGCTCTTGCCACCCCTATAGTGCCTTTTTTAGGCAAGGTTCAAATGACAAATTCACCACTGTAACAGGTACAAGCAAGCAAAATCTGAGGGTAATGCTACTCAATGCTAAAAGTCTAAACCTCAAAATGCACTCACTCCAGGCACTCCTTAAAATGGAGAACATTAACATCTGTGCAGTGACAGAGACCTGGTTCAAAGCTCCAGAGAGCACCTCTGCATTATCAGGCTATAATTCATACCACACCTTTCGGCCACCTAACCCGGAATGAAGCACTAAAGGTGGAGGCGTGTCCATATTCATTAAGGATATCCACACCTCCAGGCTAGTTGCACAGAATAATGCATCCGAGATTATCCAAGTGCAACTAACTCTGGGCAAGACCACAATCCAAATTGTAGCTTGCTACAGACCCCCCATCATGCCCCAGGATTCCCACTCCTCATTTCTTGATACACTGGAAAGTATTAGGGTACAACCTAACACCCTAATAATGGGTGATTTCAACTACCCTACTATTAACTGGGAAAACTACTCATGTACCAACTCTTTTGCTCAACGTTTTCTGGAATTCATAAATTCCAATGCCTTGGATCAACTTATCCACACCCCCACCAGGGGCAGCAATATCCTAGACCCGGTCATTACCAACATGGGCAACCGGTGTACCACACCAGAGGTCAATTTCTCGTTGGTCAGATCCGACCACAAGCTAATCACCCTAGACATCCACATCCCGCCCCCACCCCCAATTAGGGAAACCACCGTAAAAAACTTCTCCAAAGCCAACTTCACACTTCTTAAGACAGAAGTGGCAAACTTCATGACACCCATGCAGACGGACAATAGAGGTACGACTGCTGAATCCTACTCAAATGCACTTTATAAGCACTTACACGAGTGCATGGATCATGCTATCCCTAATAGTACCAAGATGCTATCCTCCAAAAAAAGGAAGCCAATCTGGTGGTCCTCTGCCATAAACAAACTCTACAACAGAAGAAAGAAACCGTTGCAAAAAACAGTAAAATCCCATGACTGGAGGAACTCCCTGGTCAAACTCAGTAAGAAGCTGAGATCCCTCATAAAATCCTCCAAAGCTAGTTACGAAAAGAAAATTGCCACTGACTCTAAAGACAACCACAAAACATTCTATAGCTACATCAAGAATCTCAATGGCAACACTCAGATCTGCTCAGTTACAGCACAATGGCACTAAATATACAGAACCAACTGATATTGCCAACATTATGGCAGATAGGTTCAGTGCTAACTTTACCCCCCTCTCACCCCCCTAGAGGGCCCATCTCTATACCAGAAGAATGCAAAGTTCCTGTAATCATGGCTGCACAGGTAAAAAACACACTCTCCAAAGCCAAGAACACAGCATCCATGGGACCTGACAATATCCCAGGCTGCATTCTACATGAACTAGAGTATGAACTGGCACCCTACCCAAGTATCATGTTCAGTCATAGCCTAACCTCAGGCTTTGTGCCCACTGAATGGCGCACCATGACGGTTATCCCACTCCACAAAGGGGGAGCCACGACGGACCCTGGGAACTACCGCCCCATTAGCCTGATGAGCCTGGTCTGCAAGGCCATGGAACATATCATCATGGAACTCATAAACAAAGACATTGGTAATCTCCAAACTCTGGACCCTACCCAGTTTGGATTTGTAAAAGGCAGATCATGTCTCCTAAACCTGATTGACTTCTTTGAAGCAGTCACCAAAGCCATAGATGACAGTAAGGTGGTTCACACAGCTTATCTAGATCTCGCCAAGGCTTTCAACACCATCCCCCACTCTGGAATTATAGATAAGCTGACTAAACTAGGTATAAATCCCTATGTCACAAGATGGGTTGCCAACTGGCTCATGGACAGAACCCTCACTGTGAAAGTAGCAGACTCCAAATCTGACTTCAGACCAGTGACAAGTGAAGTACCACAGGGTTCAGTCCTGGGTCCTCTCCTGTTTGGTATCTACTTCTTTGAAGTACAGGCTAACACAGAAGGTCTTTGGCTAACAAAGTTTGCAGATGACTGCAAACTAGGAGCCATAATCGAAACTCCTAATGATGTGGACATACTACAAAAGGGCCTCACTGAGACAGATACCTGGTGTCAAAGCCATGGCCTGAAGCTCAATGCCAAAAAGTGTATTGTCATCCCATTTGGTAAAAACTCTGTACCCATGAACTACCACATAGCTGGTAGTCTACTTAATGCTGAAAATATGATAAGAGACCTTGGGACACAGGTGGACAGTAGTCTCTCCTTTGATAATCACATCATCACAGTGGTCAGGAAATCCTACTACGTGGCTCACCTCATCACAAAAGTTTTCTCATCCAGAAAAAAAGAGGTCATTGTTCCCCTCTACTCATCACTCATTAGACCCATTATAGAGTACAACTCCCCTTTTGGTATGTACCTCACAAGACATTTACACAGAAATACCTCACAAAGAGGATTACTGGCCTCAAACAAATTCCCTACATAAACTGTTTAAAAAAACTCCAGCTTTACTCTGTCACATATCACCTATTCAGAGGCGATCTCTGCCTAACATACAAAGCTATGTCAAACCCAGAGCTGTTGGACATGCTCCACTTAAAGAAATCCCAATCCCTCCGTGCTACACGCTCTAGGGACCTAAATCTTGTCACCACAATAAACAGAACATGCTGGAGGGATAGATTCCTGTCCCAGAGACTTCCCATACTCTGGAACAGACTACCTATCTATGTCAAACAGAGCTCCTCATTAGCACTCTTCAAGAAAAATCTTGATGATTGGATGGAAGATAGGAAATTCACCCCGGGGATCACTTCTGTGGCTCTGCTCGACAGGGGCACAAGAAAATCATTTTCTTGGGTGGCGAACGCCAGGGTACATTTTTGGCTAGGCTTGTATAGACCCTAGGGCCAATAGCCTAGTACCTGCCTATGATCCTAAGGGGAAACAATTTCCTGTGATGTGTGTAGTTTCAGTATTGCCTTCTTTTGATGTGCCTTTCTGGTACAAGTTTATGCTTAGAATATTATATTCAAGTTTTTCTGTTTAGGTGCAATTCAGAATCACTATTCTGTGACATGTCTTATTTCATGTATGTATGCCATACCACATGCATTGTCTTGTTATAGCTGATATATCCATTTTCTGGCTACCAGTTTGCCACATTTTTTATTTTATTTATTCATTTGTTAAGAAGAAAGGTAGAATCTCTTCTTCAATAACCCATGTTACTGGCAAAAAATACAATAATGTAAACAGATTAATTCACATCTATACATTCTCCAAATGCATCGTGTACTAAAATGACCGACAGTAAAAAAAAAATGCTAAAATAGGAACACACTGTAAAAACAAATACAACTTATCAGAGGTACAAGCAATTATGTTACTCAGTAAAATAGGTTAATGACAGTTATAGCACCTGAGAAAAGCCATTTTAATATTAAAGTTAATACATATTATTAGTAACAATTAAAATCAAGAGCAGGTATTTGGACTGTGAGGTATGTGCCCAAAAGGAGCCCTTTGACTTAGTGGAGAAAGAAGTATAAGGAAGAGGCTGTGATGAAGGAAAAATAAGTGTCTTAATAAGGACATCAACAATCCATTACCCAAGTGAAGTCAGCTATACAGTGAGTCTCAAGATTCTCATCCCCATAACTGCTGTAAGAATTCATATTCCAGTAGTGAAACTTCAGTGCAGTGTAGGGGGATGCTGCCCCGATCCATATTCCAATACTCACACTGCAGTCTAGCATTAGAAGATGCTGCACAATTGACATTCCATCAGTGGCACTGCAGTGCAGTTGTAAGGGGATGCTGCACAGTTCACATTGACCATCAGTGGCACCACAGTGCAGTTATAAAGGGATGCTGCACAGTTCACATTCCATCAGTGGCACTGCAGTGCAGTTATAAGGGGATGCTGCACAAAACACATTCCATCAGTGGCACTGCAGTGCAGTATAAGGGGATGCTGCACAGTTCACATTGCATCAGTGGCATTGCAGTGCAGTTATAAGGGGATGCTGCACAGTTCACATTGACCATCAGTGGCACCACAGTGCAGTTATAAGGGTATGCTGCACAAAACACATTCCATCAGTGGCACTGCAGTGCAGTATAAGGGGATGCTGCACAAAACACATTCCATCAGTGGCACTGCAGTGCAGTATAAGGGGATGCTGCACAGTTCACATTACATCAGTGGCACTGCAGTGCAGTTATAAGGGGATGATGCACAGTTCCATTCCATCAGTGGCACTGCAGTGCAGATATAAGGGGATGCTGTACAGTTCACATTCCATCAATGGCACTGCAGTGCAGTTATAAGGGGATGCTCTACAGTTCACATTCCATCAGTGGCACTACAATGCAATTATAAGGGGATGCTGCACAGTTCCATTCCATCAGTGGCACTGCAGTGCAGATATAAGGGGATGCTACACAAAACACATTCCATCAGTGGCACTGCAGTGCAGTATAAGGGGATGCTGCACAGTTCACATTGCATCAGTGGCATTGCAGTGCAGTTATAAGGGGATGCTGCACAGTTCACATTCCATCAATGGCACTGCAGTGCAGTTATAAGGGGATGCTGCACAGTTCACATTCCATCAGTGGCACTGCAGTGCAGTTATAAGGGGATGCTGCACAGTTCCATTCCATCAGTGGCACTGCAGTGCAGATATAAGGGGATGCTGCACAGTTCACATTCCATAAGTGGCACTGCAGTGCAGTTATAAGGGGATACTCTACAGTTCACATTCCATCAATGGCACTGCAGTGCAGTTATAAGGGAATGCTGCATAGTTCACATTCCATCAATGGCACTGCAGTGCAGTTATAAGGGGATGCTCTACAGTTCACATTCCATCAATGACACTGCAATGCAATTATAAGAGGATGCTGCACAGTTCACATTCTATAAGTGGTACTGCAGGTCAGTTATAAGGGGATACTAAACATCTGATGTGCTTCCCTTCAAGTAAAATATTTAACACAGGTACTGCTAACCCGTCAACTGGTGGAAGCTAAAGTTGATGTTAAAAATCTCATGATACTTGTTTTCTGGTTACCACAGATAAAATTCCTTTAGTCAGTAAAAATATAATTTTAAATATTGTAACTATTAGTATAGCCAGTTCTTGCTAAGCCATTCATTACTACTTGCAATATGCAGGAAGATATGGTTTCTTATACCCAGTACTCATTTTCAGACTTGGGTCTTTAGGTTCATAGTTATTCACCATAACTAGACCACTGAGAAGTTTAGCAATTTCCCCCGAGTATAACATAAAAAGGTGAAGTTACACTGGTTAAACTATCATTGCCAGAAACGTACAGGTACCCGTTAATTCATCTAGACTGGTTTTAACGGTAGATAAGGAGGTGTTTTCTGATGTTTAAGGGGAGTCTGTTTCACAGGCATAAGATGCATTGGCTAAAGAACCTGTCATGCCAGTAGATGTTAATCTTGCGCTTAAGGTTTTGGTGCTTGGAGTGGGTGTTTGCCAGGTTGTTGTCTCTGTGAAGGGCAAGAGGTCAAGGAAAGCTTGGTCTGTCGTTGTTCAGAAGGCTACAGGCATCACCCCTTATGAGTCTATAAGAAACAGAATAGAGGAAGTGGACCTTTAATCTGTTGTGATAACTTTGGTTACCCTGAGATCTTCTTACGCAGTAATTCTTGAGACCTTTTGAAGCAAGTCCATGTGTTTGGAAGGATACAGCCAAAAGGAAAACTATATTTGATGACCGATCTTTGGAAGGATACAGCCAAAAGGAAAACTGTATTTAATGACAGGTCTAATGACAGAAGAATATATCTGTACCAAGAGCTCTTTGGATCTGGGATACATACCATGACAGATAAGTTATTCAAAGTAAAACGGTTTTCTAACTATAACTGAAACAAGATAGTCAAAAAGGAATTCATTATCAAAATGACTATTCACCTCTGTTAAATGTGCCCTTTTTTTGGGGGGGGGGCGGGGACAATTTCAGCCAAGTAACTGTTACATGTTTTGGCATTTAGGTTGAATCAGTGACTGATGCAGCAGGTGTTGTTCTGTGCCAGGCCTTGCTGAATGATAAGACTGTCACATGGAAATGATTGTACCTAATTTGTAAATGTCAGAAAGTTTAGTTAGCTGCAGACTCTATGTGAAGCTAGAGCACTTTCGGACACTTCTGGTAACCTTTGACTCCAGGACGTGCTTCCCTCCCTAACTCAGTGTGCTGTATAAGTAAACCAATTTGCTATCCATCAAACTACATGTAGGCTATTGGTGAGCAGGAAGGTTTGTCTATAATACCTGCATGAGGGATGGCACTGGATACCTTAGTAAAAACAGGGTAAATAGTATGGATAGTTTAACCTCATTGAGGGCTTCAGGGAGTCTGTCAAAAAAATCAACAAAGTTAAGTAGACAAGGTCAACCTGTTACAAATTCAGACTGATGTGGGTCCCAACCTGTTACAAATCCAGACTGATGTGGGTCCCAACCTGTTACAAATCCACACTGATGTGGGTCCCAACCTGTTACAAATCCAGACTGATGTGGGTGCCAACCTGTTACAAATCCACACTGATGTGGGTCCCAACCTGTTACAAATCCAGACTGATGTGGGTGCCAACCTGTTACAAATCCACACTGATGTGGGTCCCAACCTGTTACAAATCCAGACTGATGTGGGTCCCAACCTGTTACAAATCCAGACTGATGTGAGTCCCAACCTGTTACAAATCCACACTGATGTGGGTCCCAACCTGTTACAAATCCACACTGATGTGGGTCCCAACCTGTTACAAATCCACACTGATGTGGGTCCCAACCTGTTACAAATCCAGACTGATGTGGGTCCCAACCTGTTACAAATCCAGACTGATGTGGTTCCCAACCTGTTACAAATCCAGACTGATGTGGTTCCCAACCTGTTACAAATCCAGACTGATGTGGGTCCCAACCTGTTACAAATCCAGACTGATGTGGGTCCCAACCTGTTACAAATCCAGACTGATGTGGGTCCCAACCTGTTACAAATCCAGACTGATGTGAGTGCCAACCTGTTACAAATCCAGACTGATGTGGGTCCCAACCTGTTACAAATCCAGACTGATGTGGGTCCCACCCTGTTACAAATCCAGACTGATGTGGGTCCCAACCTGTTACAAATCCAGACTGATGTGGGTCCCAACCTGTTACAAATCCAGACTGATGTGGGTCCCAACCTGTTACAAATCCAGACTGATGTGAGTGCCAACCTGTTACAAATCCAGACTGATGTGGTTCCCAACCTGTTACAAATCCAGACTGATGTGGTCCCCAACCTGTTACAAATCCAGACTGATGTGGGTCCCAACCTGTTACAAATCCAGACTGATGTGGGTCCCAACCTGTTACAAATCCAGACTGATGTGGGTCCCAACCTGTTACAAATCCAGACTGATGTGAGTGCCAACCTGTTACAAATCCAGACTGATGTGGGTCCCAACCTGTTACAAATCCAGACTGATGTGGGTCCCACCCTGTTACAAATCCAGACTGATGTGGGTCCTTGTCTGGAGGTTACCTATGTCATTGTTTATTAACTCTAGGGTTATGTGTTCCATTACTTTGCAAGGAAGGTAGTGAGACTAAGAAGCCTGTAATTAATGGGTTCATTTGTGGACACCCTTGTGTAATGGGGCACCACTATGGGCATTCTCTGCACTTGTGGCACATAGCCAGAAGAAGGACTCATGCTGAGTAGGTATCCAAGGGGACTGAGCTAAGTGGTGGGTGCTTTACACTTATTAGTAATCATCTAAAATATTATCAGGACAAATGAAACTAATGTTTATGTTTTTTAAAGAGCTGCTTGCAACAGGTCCATAGTGATATGGTGGGACTGGAATGGGGGGGGACAGGAAGAATATTAGCGTGCGTGGCGGCATGAAAGTAGAACTAAATTTGTCTGCAAGAATATTTGTTATGGATTCTGAGTGAGAACAGGTTGCTCCCTTAGAATGGAGTTCAGTACAAACCTGGATATTTTTTCTGATATACCTGTAGAAGCTTAATGATTGCCTGTAGCACTGCTGGTAATTGACTTCATAGCTGGCCTTACACTCCCAGAGGATATGTATAAAGGTCATGCTTACCAGTTTGTTATAAATTACTAAAAGCTTTTTTTCTGTTGTACAGTTTGCTATTGTTGGAGTTTCACCACACATTATTTATTTCCAGTTTGATGACCGGGGAGGTCCACTGGGCTCGGGGAGCCCATTTTCAGTGGAGGCCCAGGAAGAAAAGCTCCACAATACATAGTTTAGATACAGATACAATATAGTAAAGAAGAACAATTTACAATTACATTTCATGTTAGAGAGCAGGTGTAATTTCTTAGGTACATTTTACCTTTAGATACGGATACAATATTAGTAAAGATCAATTTACAGTTACATTTCATGTTAGAGAGCAGGTCTAATTTCTTAGGTACATGGTACAGAGTAGATATTTACAATACGTACAATTATGTGTGGTTGGCTAGAGATCATAGCTAGTGAGGCTAGTAATCACAGCTGGAGAGAGGTTTAGAGGTGGAGAGAGAATTATAGGACTAGGTGGGGAGAACGCAGCTGCATTTCCTGTTAGAGGAAAGGTAGGAATGTAGCTGAGATTTAAAGTTTTTCAAAGTTTGCACAGGTCCTTAGAGAGGAAGGAAGATAATTCCATTTTTTTCCTAAGGAAAAGGATAGCAGGAGTTGACCAGCGGGGCGATTGGGTTTTCAGACACAGATTAGGTTTTGGTGAGTAGATCTGAGAGTTCTCTGAGGGGTGTAGGGGAGAAGGATGTTGCACAGAGCAGGGCACTTAGAGGGTTGAAAGATTAGTTTGTGTGCTGTGGTAATCTAAAGATAGTCTAGATGGTTGGAGAGTTCAAGGCAGTGTAACAAATTAAGGGCAATACAGTGATGGGAGGAGTATTTGGCTTTCGTGACAAATTTAGAAATCTTATTATAACCGACTTCCAATTTTGAAGTGAGCGTGGCAGATAAGTTAGTTAATAGAGGAGCGCCATACATTAGTGAGGGGAGTAAATAGCTAGTGGCAAGAGTTTGTCTGGTAGAAGGAGAGATAAATTGCATCATCATCAATAGTGACCCAAAGTAGTTTGGCAAAGGGAACAACGTCTATAGTGGAGTTGTTTTGGCTAATGATTTGGAATGAGTTTTTATCAAGAGGGGAAACTTTTGAGGGAGAGAATAATAGTATTTTGGATTTATTGCCATTTAGTAAGAGTTTATTTATTTCCTTCATTGCTTATAGCAAATGGGAACAGCTTCTTCAATACACCTGTCTATGACTGAGTAAAATTCAAAGATATATGCAATAGCATTAGGTATTGGACTCAGTCGTATTGTTAGATCAACAACAGTTTAACAACAGATCTTGGAGATGGTCTACTGACTAGCAAAATTTGTTGAGTTTCATATTGATTCAAAATATTTGTTTACTTGGAAGCATCATAATTTCATCAGAATATTAAAATGAAAATAGCTTCAGGATGGCTTAGTTAACGGCTTCCTGTGATTCTCAACCTTTTTACTTTTTGTCATGTTAGTATCCTTCTGGGACCTCACTTTAGATTCAGTTCTCCAAACTAATGTCTGTTGGAGGTTAAAAATCTGTTCTGTGGCCTTATGGTTATAAACTATCCATAGAGTTTATAATTATATTAATTCTAATGTGGCACAACCTGTATGACATGCTTCAGATCTATTAGATAACCCCCATCACTCCAGAGGGGAGATGGCTCCCATGCGTATGGTATAAAATGCCTTGACAGCATAGCAATAGGTTCTGCTCTGAGTTCTGATTGGCTTGCAAAGAAAAATATCAATTGTATAAAAGAAGTACATTCCCCCACCTTTCTCTCCACTGTAATGTGCAGTAATATTTATATTTAGAGTAACCCATAGTGAACATATTAAGATGAAGTGGATGCTGTCTAGGCTACCCCTGTTGGACCACATGAATATATATTGGTGCTCATTGTTCAGGGGCACAACCCTGGATCCTTCACCCACTACATGTCTACTCCACCACCCTGGGCCCCTCATCCATTGCATGTCTACTCCACCACCCTGTGTCCTTCACCCACTACATGTCTACTCCACCACCCTGGGCCCCTCATCCATTGCATGTCTACTCCACCACCCTGGCCCCCTCATCCATTGCATGTCTACTCCACCACCCTGGGTCCTTCACCCACTGCATGTCTACTCCACCACCCTGGGTCCTTCACCTACTACATGTCTACTCCACCACCCTGGGTCCTTCACCCACTACATGTCTATTCCACCACCCTGGGCCCCTCATCCACTGCATGTCTATTCCACCACCCTGGGCCCTTCACCCACTGTATGCCTACTCCACCACCTTGTGTCCTTCACCCACTACATGTCTACTACACCACCCTGGGTCCTTCACCCACTACATATCTACTCCACCACCCTGGGCCCCTCATCCATTGTATGTCTACTCCACCACCCTAGGCTCTTCACCCACTACATGTCTACTTCACCACTCTGGACTCTTCACCCACTACATGTATACTCCACCACCCTGGGCCCCTCATCCATTGCATATCTACTTCACCACCCTTAGCCCCTCATCCATTGCATGTCTACTCCACCACCTGGGTACTTCATCCACTGCATGTCTATTCCACCACCTCAGGCCCTTCATCTACTGCATATCTACATCACCACCCTGTGCCCTTTATCCACTGACTGTCTTCTTCATCAGCCTGGGCCCTTCACCGACTACATGTCTTCTCTATTACCCTGAACCCTTCATCCACTGAATGTGTACTCCTTCACCCTGGGATCTTCACCCACTGCATGCCTATTCCACCACCCTTGGCCCTTCACCCACCTCATGTCTTCTCCACCACCGTGGGCCCTTTACTCACTGCATGTCTTCCGTACCATGGGCCCTTCACTCATTGCATGTCTTCTGTACCCTGGGCTATTGTCCACTGTGATACATCTGGCTTGAGTGAGGCATAACCAAATGATTCATGGACAGGATCCTTATGCATCTCATAAAAATAAAAAAATTACACGATCTATATACACATAAAAATGTGAAGGCCAGCAGTAAAAAATAGCTATAAATAATAATGACTGAATGGAACCAATTAAAAGGACTTTAGCAAGTGCTTTCATCTAATAATATACAGACTTCATCAGATATAATATATATGCACAGGAAAAGCCATTTACACGTGCACAGTCCTAGAGGCAGGAGAACAAGATAAAGTTATGCTGCAGTGTTCATGGGTACACAGAATCGTCCACTGCAACTTATTTTAAATTAAAATATGGGCAATGTGCTCTGTTAGGAAGTGAGGCTGGAAGGCAGCTGGGACCACTGCTCAAAGTTGTTTGCCATATTCAGCAGCATGCAAAGTGCACCAAGCTGTCTGTATCCCCTCGTTTCAAGTATTGGGCCTAGAGTACTATAGCAAGGCCTAGGTTGTACTGTGGCAGGGCCTAGGATGTAACTGTAGCAGGCTTTAGTGTTTACTACATCAGGGCCTAGGGTATAAGTATAGCAGGGCCTAGGTTGTACTATAACATGGCCTAGGGCATAACTATAGCAGGGCCTAGGTTGTATTATAACAGGGCCTAGGGCATAACTATAGCAGGGCCTAGGTTGTACTATAACAGTCCCTAGGGCATGACTATAGCAGGGCCTAGGTTATACTATAACAGGGCCCAGGGCATAACTATAGCAGGGCCTAGGTTATACTATAACAGGGCCCAGGGCATAACTGTTGCAGGGTTTAGGGAGTACTATAGCAGGGCAGAATTCCCACTTGCATTGTACACTGCTTTGGTTAGATGCACATCGCAGTTCATTACAAAGTTGCTTTGTACTTCTTCATGTTGGAATTCTTACCATAGAAATTGCGATCCTAGTAAGAGAGACAATCTATGTGTGAATAGGAGCAATATATATTAAGGTTGGGGTATCTTGGCATATTCTCCCTACTCATTGCTACAGTGATCCCATAGTTTGTGTATATCTGTATCACAGGCATGTGGATGCTTTAAATGGTCCTGCAGTGAATTTCACCATGTGCTGTATTTCTTTAAAACTGATGTTTATTTTCTGAAAATGAGCAGCTTTCAGTTATGCATCTCACACTTCTAATAAGGATCTCATCTACAGTATGCACTGGGCTGCAACACCAGTTGTGATCGATGATGAATCATACAATTCCTCTTATGACACACCTGAGCTGCAGAACTCTGTGTAGCAGCCTTATACCATGATTATTTATGTGGCAGATGTCTGTGTAGCAAAGGTACTTTACTGTCTTAATAAATGCATTTTCCAAAATGACCAACAACATTTTCCCTACTGGTGGACATGGGGAAAAAGACCCACAAGTGCCACACAATATGTCCCTTGAAAAAAAGTTACCTGTTTCTATAACTGTGCTACTGTTACAGAGTCTTGTTGAATCAAAACTTAGATTTGAACCCACAATTACTTGAATTGCCTATTAATAACAAGGAGCTAGACTATGCTAACCTACTGTTACTTTGTATACATGAGTTTATTACTTTGATTATTTTCACCGGTCCTGGCTGAGAATAGGCCACTAAGATCAGTCCACTGGTCTTGGCTGAGAATAGGCCACTAAGATCAGTCCACTGGTCCAGGCTGAGAATAGGTCACTAAGATCAGTCCACTGGTCCTGGCTGAGAATAGGCCACTAAAATCAGTCCACTGGTCTTGGCTGAGAATAGGCCACTAACATCAGTCCACTTGTCCAGGCTAAGAATAGGCCACTAAAATCAGTCCACTGGTCTTGGCTGAGAATAGGCCACTAAGATCAGTCCACTGGTCCAGGCTGAGAATAGGCCACTAAAATTAGTCCACTGGTCTTGGCTGAGAATAGGCCACTAAGATCAGTCCACTGGTCTTGGCTGAGAATAGGCCACTAAGATCAGTCCACTGGTCTTGGCTGAGAATAGCAAAAACGAAGAGTACCACTGCTGTAAACTGTGCTTCTGTAGAATCCAACACAAACAAAAGAGAAAAAGAGCACAGTGACATTCAACCTTTTATTAAAACAATAACCAGCAAATCTGTCGGGTTTCCCCTTCCTCAATGCTTACAAACTAAAAGCATTTCATTTCATTTAAATATAGAATAATAAAAGTCATATGATACAGCCAGCCAATAGAACAACACAACTAATCAGCTTCAATTAATATCACACACACACACACCAAAATACATCAGAATACATTCAAATGAACATCTAAGTAAGAACCTTAATCAATATTAATGCAATTTATGTTGACTTTTTATTAAGGCAGGTTTTAAGCTAACCTGATTGTTAATACCCGGATATGTATCTGCCTTAGCCAAGAGTATTCAGCATTTTCAAGGAAGTTGTTAATATCACCTCCTCCTATTTTTATATATTGTTTTGATTACTCTAAATTTAAACTTATGGTCAGTGTTTTCTGCAATATGCTTAGCTAGAGCATTTGTATGTATATTTCTCCCAATCTCAGATTTGTATTCTATTACATGATCTTTTAGCTTCCTAGTACTTTTGCCTACATAAAATGAAGAACATTTAATACATGTAGCCAAATAAACTATAAACATGGTATTACAAGTTTGCATAACAGCTGAATTCAAATATCTTCTTAGTATTTGGGTGAATAAATTTAATATCTGTAATCACATCATCACAGCAACTACAGTTACAGCGTGGGTATGTGCCCTTCTTGTTGGTCTTTGTACTAACATTACTTCCATTCAACTTAAAATCTTTGAAACACAACCTTTGTCTCATTTTTTTCATTTCTGTATGCAAAACATGTTTTTTCAGAAACAATTTGTTTCAGTTCTGGCATAGATAACAAAATGTTCCAATTTTTTCGCACAACTTGCTCAATCTCATTCATTTTAGTATCATATGATATAATATACCTGAGCTTATGCTCCTCAGTTGTATAATTATTTGTTGTAGAGGTAGCTTCACTGAAGTAAGGTGTCACAGCACCAGACCTTCTTTCCTTTACTTCTCTAATCATGGAGTCAATGACATCTCTATCATATCCCCTCTCAATAAACTCTTGTTCCATATGCTCCATCTGTTTGTTGCACATGTGCGCCTTAGTGTTTAACCTACTCATACGACATAGCTGGCTCTTAACTATGCCTTTAAATGTGTGAGGGGCATGCATACTACGCCTATGCGTGTATCTATTTGGATGTACCAGTTTTCTATGTACAGTAGTATTTAATTTGTCATTTTTCAAAGATATATCAATATCTAAAAATGCTATACTAGTATCTGAGATACATGAAATCAGTGGTTCCTTCTAAAGATAATACAAATTTCTGGAACTCATCTGTTGTTTCCTTCCACAAAAGAAAGCAGTCATCTACAAACCTCTTATAAAACAATAGTTTGAAGTTACAAAAACCAGCCTTTGTGTAAATATATTTACTCTTCCACTGATATAAAACCAGGTTTGCATACACATTAGCCATTGGGATGCCCATGGCCACCCCAGCAAGTTGTAAGTATGTTTTCCTGTTGAAGAGAAAAATGTTGTTAGTCACGATGACATCAATCAGTTCACACACAGTATCTATTTTCTGTGCTAATAAATCAGTATTGTCAACCAGAAATTCACAAATACATTCTATCCCAAAATTATTTGAGATGACAGTAAACAATGAGTTTATGTCACGTGTTGCCATAAAAAAATGTTCATCCTTATTTTTGATTCTATTTTTCCAAGCAAACAGCTCAGCTCTTTCAAAAAATCACATCAGTCTTTGACTACACTTTCACATTTGATTATATATTTAATCAACAGATCTTGCACATACATAAACAAAGGTTCAGTCACCCAACCCCTCCCCAAGACAACAGGTCTCAAGGGGGGGGTTGTAAGTGATTTGTGTATTTTAGGCAAACCATATATGGCAGACAACACCGGACAAGAAAGAGACAAAAAAGTAAATTCTTCCAAAGTAATATCATTCTGTAGTTGTAATTCATAAATCATATTAACATTAGAAACATATTTAGTTACTGCACTATACTCCATTTGTCTAAAAGTTCCCTTATCACTTAGACATCCTTCCATTAAACCTATATAATGTTCTTTGTTAAACAAGACAACAGCACCTCCTTCATCTGCTTTAGTTATCATTTCAGCATTATTCTCTAAGGCCAGTAGGGCATCATGCTCCTCCATGCTTAGGTTATAGAATATTCTCTAAGGCCAGTAGGGCATCACGCTCCTCCATGCTTAGGTAATAGAAGTTATGCTCGTTTGTTTGTTTGAAGATGCTTCTAACCTCAGTTTCACAAAGCTCTTGAAAAGCTGATAAAATTGGACAATTATATGGGATGAATGTACTACTCCTTTTGCAGATATTACTACTATGCATTTCTGAATTTTTAAAATACAGTTTCAAGCTAAGGTTATGGACAAACAACTTTAAATCAGTGATAGCATCAACTACATTGCCTCTATTACTTGGTATGAACAGTAGGCCTTTATTTAAAACCATAATGTCTATTGTAGACAAACTGTAACTAGATAAATTTACTACATTTGATATTTCAGTAATTTCTGACGTACCATTTTGTTTCTGGTAGCTGGGCTCTCGTTTTTCCTCTTGAGTCCATCCAGTCGCTGCTTTGACCTGCCTCTTGACATCGATCGAGTTTCCTGATTTATTTTTACTGGCAGTTTTATTACAACTGGTTTGAATTGTTTTAAAAAAGAAGAAGAAGACCCGGCTGAAGAAATGTGGCTTGTTTGCCCATCATTCGATGCTAGCACGCCAACACATTCAGTCATCTCCGTTTCAGCCCTGTTACTTCCTACTAGGCTGTGATTGGTTAATTCCCCCTCAGAGGCATTGGCAATCAATGATCCACTTAGAGCCCGCCCATGGCTCCCATCAGTGTCCACTGCCATAACTACAGGCCGAGATGAGTTCACACTTTGAAAAGTGTTAAGTTGATTCAGTTTTTCATTTATACGACTTACTTGAACATTCCTTTCTCTGGGCCAAGCAAATATATGGCCCAGCTTATAGTCACTGACATCTCTAATTAACTTACGTTTCTTTATCATCAACTGATTCTTATCAAAACTAAACAGTCTCTCCATCATTTGCTGGTAGCCCAATGAAACAATGTTAAATACCTTGTCTGATGTTATTTTGTGTTCCAACATGTTGATTTCACTCATTAATTCACCTTCCAGGCTTACAAAATAATCGTTCATCAGTCTCATGTAGTCTGCGCCTATTTTTAAATTCAGTTGTTGCCAGTTCTTTAGGAGTTTGGGGTATGTGCTTCCATAACTGGGCATTTTAACATGCAAACCCCGTGGCACAACACCCAGCTCTAAATAGGCGGAAAAGCTTAGTCGCTGCCACTGTAAGGTTTATATACTTGCACTTTCTTTTCTCGTTGAGCAATTAGTTTGGTCAGCTCAGCTATGTCTTGAACATCATTCGACTCATTATCAGGAGAAGAGTTGTCCATAAAGTTTAACAAAGGCTTATTACCTTTGTATAGTATATCCTTGAGGGAGGTCCGAGGTATGGGGTTCATGTGGTGTGTGCATGGGGGGGTGTATATATTAATTGTTTTTTAAGAGAAGTGTTACTAATTAATATTAATTGAAGTTGATTAGTTGTGTTGTTCTATTGGTTGGCTATACCATATGACTTTTATTATTCTGTATTTAAATGAAATGAAATGCTTTTAGTTTGTAAGCACTGAGGAAGGGGAAACCCGACAGCTTTGCTGGTTATTGTTTTAATAAAAGGTCGAATGATACTGTGCTCTTTTTCTCTTTTGCTTTGCTGAGAATAGACCACTAAGATCAGTCCACTGGTCTTGGCTGAGAATAGACCACTAAGATCAGTCCGTGTAGCTAATTAATGAAAGAACAAGTAATGAATAACTCTACCCCAAAGATGCCATCATTATATTTGCTCTATATTGTTGTATGAAGCAGTTTAATTACATAATGTTAATTTATAACATTAGTGAGTCACATTTTCAGGTCATTAACATTGTATAATGGTTGTGAGCACTACTGAAAAAAGTTATTATCTTTATAAACACTGATAAGCGCACTGAAAGAATGGTTATGCTGTTTCATCACATTACATCTCTATGCCATATCACAGGAGGGTCCTTGCTACCTTTTTAAGTACTTGTTCTTATGAATGGAACATGCTGTATGAGTGTATTAAGAGAAGCCTGAATAGTATTAATACTCAACAATTAACCTAGAACATGTGGTTTATTCCTGCACCCCTAGCATGGTCCACTTTTCAGCTTTACTGTTGAGTATCTCAGTCAGTGACCTATATGTTCCATTAGACAGTTATTGCTGAGTACCTCAAAAGCAGTATGATGATGTAATCAGAAAACATGATGTAATTTAAACAAAAATGATGTCATACTGATCCAGTTTAGTGATACTGGAGAATCTGCCATTTCTGTGAAGCTGTAATTCAAATGGGAGATTTCACAGATTTCTGAGCTCAGCCATCAGGTACATACATCTCTTTGGGTTACATACTTTTATATGTGGATGTATAGCTAAGATAACCAGACAAACAGATATGGAAAGATAATTTGAAAACTGGAATAGAAATTATAGGCAAGCTGCTGTCCCCACTGGAACATGAAACTACAGAATGCTGTGTTGTACTACTGCACTGAAGTAGGAAAAAGCAATCAGCAAATCCAGATGAAGACATGTTGCATTTAGAAAGCGCATTCATCTTGTTCTAGGAGCATACCGTCACTTTTTATTTATATGTGTTTTTGCTCCTTTCCAATCTTGCTGTGAGACAGACTTTCAGGCCATCTAGGTTGCCTGAACCATTTGGCTATCTGATTCTATTCATCCTTTCTTGCAGTGTTTTCTCCGGAGACAATAGGATGTACCATAATTTTTGCTGACAGGATTTTTTTATATATATATTTTCTCTCCAGTGTGCCTAACAGCCATTAAGCCATACACAGCTACAGGCTAGTGACAGTCACTTGTTCCCCCTTGTGAGGTGACAGAATCATTTCAGTGTACTTATCATCCAGACAACCATTAGAAAGGTTTCTAACTTTTAACTTTAAATCCTACCAACCCCTTCATATCACACAAAGTCCCAGGGGCTGAGTGACATGCATGCAAATGGGGTGGTGTCTGGGCTTCGCCACCCTCTTCAGTGAGTGATATAACTCCAATGATCCTGTCCCCTTCCCTTGTAAGCACATGACTCTAGCCCATCTCCAGTCTCTACTGGGGATCATAGTCAGGACATGCATCCTGGAACACATGCTCCACCCCCCACCCCCAGGATAATGGGAGAGGGGAGCATTTTCCTCCAGTTTATTTGGCTCCCTGCCCAGACTGTTCCCCCAGATCCCAGGTGAATAATGTAATCCAGGCTATCTAAGTTACAGTTAGGGCTTCATCTCATGAATGCTGATGTGATGCATATTTAATATTTATAGCTACTACAAAGCCCCTGGACTACTTCAGCTTTCTAGCTTTATGTTTATTCATAGAAGAGCAGCTGACCTTGTCTGTCTGTTGCCTAATTTATGCCTCATTACTCACACCTGTTTAATGACACATAAAAGTTTGCAAACTCTGGTCCTCAAGATCAGTTAATGGAAACTCATCCATTGTGTTGCCATACTACAAACCACAAAACATTACTGACAGTATTTTAAGAAACATTTTGTCTGGTTTATAAACCACAGACGTTAATTACAAAGGAGGTTATCTGTCACTTGATGCATAGTTTTATCAACATTTCCATAGCATTTTTGAGCATTTGTCTTTTTATATACTAAGCCAACTGACATTTGGTCATTATATGGAAGACAAACTTGGTGAGCACCAACTTGATGGATTTAGCCTGTTGACCAGATCAGCTTTCCTATTAAGCAATTAGCTGAGATATGAATTATCTAATCTTATTGTAACTAATACATTTCTATACCAAAATACCGAAACTACAATTTCTGCAAGGGGGCAAGTACTTTGTAAACCCTCCCCACCCCCACCCTGTAGTGGACAGCATGTTTGATAGTATCTGCTACATATGTATATATGTATAGAGAGAGAGAGACAGAGAAACTGACTCAGAGACCTACTGTTATGGAGAAATGGGAACAGTTTTTCCCTATATATATATCTCTCAACTGTCTAGATGTTCACAGAGTGTCCATATCTTTGCCAGACATTTTTGGTCTGTTCTTCAATATAATATCTGATTTTCTGTCAAAGCAGTCAGGATTGAAATCACTAAATAATAACATACATTTGAGTTTCAGACTTCACACACTTAAAAAATGCATGCTATAAAAAAATCTATCATTCTAGCAACTTTCTCCCTTTATAAGAGCAAAATTTAAAATCTGTCCCTGATCTTGGCCTTTATACCCCCATTATTTTTTGCTTTGCCAATATTTTGTGATCTTCAGAGGTGGAGAGGTAGTCTAATCTCTAAGTATGTAAATTGTTTGCTCTTATCTATGACAGCGCTCAATCAAGTTGGGATTGAGAAGGTGGGTGTGTCATCGAGTGGGCCATTCAGTCTAAGAACCTTGAAAAGACTCTTAAAGAGATGCCCCTGGACAAAATGGTCTGCATCTGAAAGTGCTTACTTACAACACTTGTTTAAATTAAGTGAACTTCATTAGTCTTATATTTTGGGCTGATAGTATTGTATTACAGCTATTATACGGTAAATAAGTCAATATAATGTTGGCACTATTTACTGTTGTTTATTAAAACTCTGAAAATTCAATGACTCATCATTCCTGATGGTGATTGGAGACAGCACAGCCATCTTAGCCATGAACGTTACTGTACTATGTACTATACTTATATATTCAGAGTGGTCCAGAAAATACTGTCAGCTCAGAGAAGGCCACACAGACAGTTTATGAAATTAGTGTTTGTGTGTAGGAGGAGTAGGAGATTTATTTGCATGAGTTTGGAATTCTGCACTGATTACTAATAGGGTGTGAGCGTATTATATGGTTTGGTTAGAAGTTGAGACTATTTTTTTGTTGTTTGTAAATAGATAGCAGTAACACTCTAATACTTTTTGCAACCAGGAGCAGTGGTCAGAAATCCCTCTGGCAGCGTATTGTGTCTGGCAGAGTGTTAGATAATAAAGAAATAAAGTCCAAACCACCACACTGGTAATAAAATCGATTCTTTTTACTTCCAACCACAACAGATGAGCGCTTTCGTCTAATAGATAGACTTCATCAGATCAGAGTGTTAGATAATACTATTACAGCCTGAGACTGGTAGTACACAGCTGAAGCTCTGTCATAATCATATTTTACTGTCGTTGGTGCCCTTTACCCTACTTATATGTAAAACATAAACTGATGAGTAACGGCTGACTTGGATCCGCTGTTTATTCTGTCAGAAACAGCTGCAGGATTTGAACTGCATTTGCTGCAGTCAGTTTAGCAAGTGGTAACTGTGCAGCCATTGCTACACATGTACATATGTTATATGTAAACATGTACCCAGCTGGGGAACATATTTCTGCAGCAGTAAATAGCTTGCAAATTATCTCATGGTATGGCATGTCTTCATGTAGCATATGTTATGCAGATTGACAAAAATCAGATATAACATTCATAGTACAATAAACCATAAGGTGCCAGCAAATTTCAACATTTCACGGCAAATTCTCAGAAAGAAAGGAGAGAAAAGAAAGGGAATATAGTGTCCGCAAGGAGGTGGGGAAGGCTTGTGCCATAAATACGGACGTGGGTGCTGTCATTACATAATCTGGGTATCGGGGGCTCGGTACACTAAAAGTTTGGCAGGAAAAAAAGCACAATTTAGTGACTATTTTTTGAAAAATAATTGTGTTAGCTGAATTGTATGGATGACTGTTTCTGAGAGTGTACACATGCTTCTGGGAAAGGGAGACGGGTGGACGAATGATGGGGTCATCCATGATCTTCAATCACCCTGCTTCTTATGGAATCGCTTTAAGCACTTGTAGATACTTTAGGAGCTATGCAGAAGAAAACAATGTTAATAGTCTGTTAAACAGGAGAATAATGCCTTCAGTCTTCTGCTAGTTACATTTAATGCAGCACAACATTCAATTCTTCACCTCTCCATTCCTTCAGATTGTCAGTGATATCACAACACTTTTGGGTAACGTCATGCTAGTGTGACACGCCTACAGTTTCGCCATTCTAGCAGGTGCTAATATGGTCTGGCTGACCCAGTATGATTACAGTACATTTACAATGCTGTTCAGACCTGGTTATCCACTGAGGGCTTTCATCTCAGTACTATGATTTATTTATTGATTGATTGACTGACATTTGATTACCGGGAGAGTTCAACCAGTGGGAGCCAGTTTCAGCGGAGGCCTGGGGAGAAAAGCTCCAAAGTATTACAGAACATTTTAAGAATAATAATTTTATAGCCTTTAAAAATAATACAAAAAACAAATACGGTTTAAATAATTATACCAGCTCAAACATAATATGAAAACACTGGTTAAGAATAGATACAAGTTTTATGACAATGATTTAATAGTTAGAAAATTTTTGCCAATTTATAGAGAAATTAAAGGTAAGTTAGTGTAATACAAACAGGAATTACAATATGAAGTGAGAAAAAAGCAGGCTTATGGTATATTTAGAGAGAAAATCAGGGAAGAGAAATTGATAGAAGTAAGGAAGTTATTGATGAAGAAAGAGTAAAGAGATAAACTAAAATATTAAATCAATGAACCTTCACTTAAGAACCTGAAACCTACTCAGATGATGTATGTTATATTCAAAACGTGGTATGTTATTTATCATACCACTTGTCTTTAATTCATACATCATGCATGTTGTATTCTTGTAACAGTTATTGTTTTTACACATTCCAAGCTGGGTCTGATATTGGTCACTGGTGAACACTGCATTACCCTGGTAAATAAACTTAAATAAATAAACCCTAGTCAAATTAATCCTAATTTTTTATTATCAATTGTCAGTGTCAGTGGTGCAACAGACAGCACTCTCACTTTAGGTGCAGAAGGCTGTGGGTTCTATTCCCACACCAGGAACATGAATTACTGACACTTCAATGTAGTATAAAGTGGGTGCTGCACTCCTGAGTGTGTTATCCTTCATTTGAGATGTTAAACTGAGGCCACATCTGCCTGAGTTGGTGGTAGCTCTGGTATATGTAAAAGATCTCACACGTATTAAAAAAACTAGGGGAAGTTCTCTGATGCCCTGGTGAAATTTCCTCTAGTAGTATAAATACCACATTGGGTCTTCCCTGAAAAATGTTACTAGCCTAGCTGAACTCACCTGATCAACAAAGAATAAATAAAACATAATCTTTTCAATACCAGTATTCTAATATTGCCCTCTATGGGCAACAATCTAGTTGAAGAAGTTGCCTCTGAAAAATTGCCATGACTAATCCAGAACGAGCAACTCAAGTTTGCATAACTTGTTAATAATGTAGTTGCAAAAACTAATCAGAAGTTGAGCAGGTTGTATGGAGCCACAGCTTTTCTTTCCCCAAGTGTCAGAGTCTGCATTACTTTTGTGACTTAATTCCTCTCTTTTATACTCTGCCTCTGTCCTCACTAACTTGAAGTCTCCAGTCTGGAACAAAGAACAAGAGGGTCACAGCACACCACTAGCCACCACGTTAGAATTCATCATTGTCTTCATAGCCTAAATGGCTGGAGTTTGTTCATCAGGCCTTCTTTACCCAGATACATTTTGCACATGGATTCCTGTATTTCCCTAAATATCCATTGCTGATATGTACCCTTCACTGTTACAAGCCACTCTGGAATTTTCTTAGTAGCGTCATCTCTAGCGTCATGTCTGAAAATCATTTTGGTGACGCCAGTTTTCCTGTCCATGCTAGTAAAATATAGGCTAGACTTCCATATGAGCTTAGACAGATATTTTTTAAAACACTTTTACTGAATTATCACTTGTGAGCAAACGGACATTTATATAAAAGTAAACAAACCATATTAAGAAGTTCACATTTACAAACCTTATACATCACATATATTATTCTATACAATATAATCAATACAATATTCCATTTGTTCAATTCATGCCTTTTCTTAAACCTCATTCCTCCTCCAAAACATTATTCTGCATGTATTGTTCCCACAATTCCCATTTACTATGTAATTTGCTGCTACCCTTTTCAAAAGATCCCACTTCCTGTTCTTTTTATCCTTGTTACAATATTCACTACTTTAAGTGCAGTTGGTTTAAACTTTGATTTCCATTTTCCAGTAATTGCTTTTTTGGCAGACACCAGAATTAAATTTAACAAGGCCTTATTGTGTCTAGGTAATTCAGATTCTGTATCCCAGCTCAGAAACGTCATTTCCTTAATTACACTCATTTGTTAGCCATGTATTCCTGACAGAGTACTTTGTAGGGAATTTTTACAGTCTGCCAACTCATTACAATGCAAAAACATATGCTCCCAGGTACCTCTTTCTTTCCCATTACACCTTCAATATTGAACATTTACCTGAGGGAAAATTCTTTGAAGTATGACTGAGGTATAAAAGTAACTATGCAAACACTTCCAAGCAAAAATCCTCAGTCTTCTAGATTTTGTTGCATATTTGGAAACCATACATATGTCATCCCATTGCTTCTTTGTGAATTGCTTATATAATCTCTCTACCCAATCTTTTCTGACCTCCTCTGAGTGAGTCCTATAGTTCTAATGCAATACTTTATGTGCTCTACAAAATATCCCTTTTTTAACACCAGCTTCTGTTCTAAATTTAACTAAAAACACAATCAGTGCAGGTCTTTCACTTAGGATTCCCTCATCCCTTTCTCTTTTCCTATAATTTGATATCAAACCATGACAGGGAAAGCAATCTCCCACCTGCAGTCCAAATGTCTTCCTGGCCTCTACTCATTCAGTTACCTTTCCCTCTCTCATTATTCGCTCACAGTACCTTGGTTCCTTTGCCAGCTTCATCCAGTAAATTCCAGCCTCCTCTTGCCTATTTTCTGTACCCCCAATTACAGTCATCTCTATTGTCAGAATCTCCTTTCTCTGTTCATGAGCTCAGACAGATTTGGATAAAAACATGGTTTAAAATGTCAATTAAAGCAAATATACCTTTTCAATGTACAACCAAGTAATTGTGGAAACACCAGAATTTGTCATGCTCTAATTTTTCATTCTAACTGTACTATAACTTGTATCTCTCTTACCTACTATTGGTCTAGGCGTACACTGTTGGTATCTCACTGCCCTAAATAATTGGGTAATTTATTTTCATCTATCATAGTCAAGTTTGTACTATTATCCAGGTTTATTAATGTGCACACAGCCTGCACTGTTAATTTTAATCTACATTTAATCAGCAACTGTAAATCTATGCCTAGCATACAGTGCACTGTCAGACCCCACTCTGATGGACCTCCTGCAAATCCACAAAACAAACAGTACTAAAGACTTAAACCTTGCCTGTGAAATAAATAGGACCTGCTGGAGAGACAGGTATGTATCCCAGAGACTAGGCCATCTATGGAACAGGCTCCCCATCCATGTGAAGCAGAGTTCCTCCCTAACCCAATTCAAGTGCAACTTGAACAATTGGATGGGAAACCAGAAATTCATTCCTGGTTTGGCAGCTATGTCTGTAATGGACACAGGTAACCTGTAAATGGTTCATCTCTCAGGCCCCTGCTTACACTTATCAAGGGTTTCAGAACTTGTCAGAGATTTGGGATGCATGGCTAGGCTTAAAAAGGCCCCTGTGGTCATTAGGCTAGTAAACACCTATGAACTTATGAACTCCGAGATGACACTACAGCGAGGGTAAGGGGCAAAGTTCAACATGATGGCCAAGTGGTTACTTACCTGGAGTTTTCAGTTGATGTTGCAAGAGGTCATTGAAATGCATTGTCGGTGATGTCGTTTCAACATTATGAAAGTTGAGTATGTGGCATTTTGCTCTTCTAAAGTAGATCCATATATATATATATATATATATATATATATATATATATATATATATATATATATATATATATATATATATATATATATATATATAAAGATATATACATATATATATATAAAGATATATATATATATATATATATACATACATATATATATATATATATATATATATATATATATATATATATATATATACATATAAACAAACAACCAATGCGGTTCCAAAGAAGATATAAACAATACAAACCCAATGGAAGGAGCTTGAAAGATAATCGTATATCCAATATGTAGCCTCAAAAGGCAGACTCCTAGCCGTATACAGCTGAACACACTGTTCGGATGGTAGAAGCACTGGAAATGAATTCAATTCCTTAGAGACTTATTATACAATCCTTCCTGTTTCAGATAGTCATGACGACCCATACAACTTCATTCAGCCAAAAACTGTTCAGCAACCATAAATCCAGTCCGCTAACACAAAATATACGGCTTCACCAAATAGCGAAAATGCGTGTTTATTGCTCAATAAAATAAGCGCTTTCACGGTGTATAGCACCGCTTCATCAGATACATACAAAATTATTAAAACCAACCTTTTATTCTGTTACATGGTGTTGAAAGCTTCATTCATTTGTCAATTCAAATGCTGTGGTAAAACGTCTCACCAATGTTGGAAAAACACTACACCTGACTTAATGTCAACTAATTATGACGTCACTCTGTGCGCCTAGGCACACACCAGCATCTCCATGGCAGCTGTCATCAATCAAACATGCAAACAAAGCAAGCACGGAAGTGCACAACATTCCAGAATCTTGCTACCACATAACGGCTGCCCCATGTATTGCCGACACCAAACGGACTTCAACAAACCACGTATTTGTGTGTTTCTTATGCTAAAACATGGATCCGTTCCCAATAATGAAAAGAAGCCATCTATCTATAAAACATATCAACTATGGTTCTCATAAACATAAAAGAGAACAATTGACAGGTGTGCCAACTTGGCATTATGAACGAAGTAAAGATTATCTTCACTCTACTATAAAATTAGAATTAAAATCTGCATCTTTTTGACAAATGTTCGCTGAGAATAAATATAGCAGAACATATGTATATCTAGCGTGCCATAAAGAGTATGTAATATAATGAAAGATGCTCTTATATAACACTAACCTTGTTCTTACAAAGCAGGCACTAACAGCTAATTAAAAATAGGCGCAATCAAACTATTAAAATAACTTGGATGTTGAAGTTGTGAAGGTCTTGGCTAAAGTGACAAGTTGTGTGTGTATAACATTATACAGATGAGACAAAATATATCAAATCTGGATATCGGACAGGATACCCACGAACTAAAGTATGGATTTATATGAAGTCTGTATCTGAGATAAGCTATCTAATAAAAATCTGATGAAAATCTAATATAGGTGTTGCCTAACGATTGTACCATGTAACAGAATAAAAGGTTGGTTTTAATAATTTTGCATGTATCTGATGAAGCGGTGCTATACACCGTGAAAGCGCCTATTTTATTGAGCAATAAACACGTATTTTTCGCTGATTGGTGAAGTCGTACATTTTGTGTTAGCGGACTGGATTTATGGTTGCTGAACAGTTTTTGGCTAAATGAAGTTGTATGGGTCGCTATGACTATCTGAAAAAGGAGGGATTGTATAACAAGTCTCCAAGGAATTGAATTCATTTCCAGTGTTTCTACCATCCGAACAGTGTGTTCAGCCGTACACGGCTAGGAGTCTGCCTTTTGAGGCTGCATATCGGACATACGATTATCTTTCAAGCTCCTTCCATTGGGTTCGTATTGTCTATATATATATATATATATATATATATATATATATATATATATATATATATATATATATATATATACATATATATATATATATATATACATATATATATATATATATATATATATATATATATATATATATACATATATATATATATATATATATATATATATATATATATATATATATATATATATATATATATATATATATATATATATATATATATATATATATATATATATATATATATATATATATATATATATACATATATATATATATATATATATATATATATATATATATATATATATATATACATATACATAGAGAGAGAGAGAGAGAGATAGCTAAGAGTATGTGTGTATGTAACAAAGAAAGTTTCACTGCTCCAACATCTTTTGCATGACACTTAACTGAAAATTCTGCAAAGTTTCCCCTTACAGAACTAAGATCTTGGATGTTTTGACATTTTCCCAAGATTGCCTATGAGAGGAAGGCATTCTGTCACCTATATTGCTTATACAAAGTTGAATATGACTAAAAAACTTTTAATGTCATCATGTGGGTTCCATTCAGAAGCTCGAAATACTGAAATCTCGAATTTCAGTATTTCGAGCTCAAGAAGCCGAATCCACATAATAGCGAAAGTTTAGAAGCATGAAATTTAAAACCTCGAATACCGGAGGTTTTGAATTTTGCGCTTCTAAAGTTCCACTATGGTCATGTCTTCAGGTAAGTGTGTGTGTGTTAAGGGGTTTGGGTTGGGGCTGTGGTGTGTATCAGTGTGTTTTGTTGCTGTGATGTGTGTGTGCGAAGAGAAAGTAGCTTGTGTGATGGTGTTTTGTGTGTGTTTGTATGTAGTGCGACCTCGGAGTGAGAATATTTAAGTGGGGGGGTGTAGGGGTGCAGGGGGCTTGCCTCCCTTCTTTCATGTAGTAGAGTGATTGTATGTATTTGTGTGGTTGATGGTGTGTGTGTGTGTGTGTGTGTGTGTGTGTGTGTGTAGTAAAACCACGAAATTCAAAACTTCCAGTATTTGAGGTTTTGAATTTCGTGGTTTTTAGTTTTCGTTGTTTTGTGGATTCCACTTCTTGGGCTCGAGATACTGAAATTTGAGATTTCAGTATTTCTCGCTTCTGAAGTAAATCCCATCATGTATGCAAAGAGAGACATATGGTTTAGGTTGGTAACTATAACATCGATTTCAGCTGCTCTCCAGGCTATGCGTAATGCTGTTATGCCACAATAGCTGGCATTCTGCCAGCAAATCAAGGATGAATGCTGGTTGTCACTTAATTTCTCCCATTAATGAAATGACTCCTTGCCTGCATGTCTCCATAAAGTAATGAATGCATTTCAGTTTTGTTTTTGTGCATTTTGCTTGCGATCTTTGACATTAGCTGAACATCTGTATTTATACCGGCCGCAGGCTCTGTACTTATCCATTGTATTTTTATGTGTCATACCTAAAGTGAACCATCTGACACTTTTACATGTATTCCCATGGTATGCTTGTAACTCTTTAGACAGGTGTCCCTGTTATATTTTGTTACAATATCATTCTAGGTCATAGTTGAAATCACTCCAAATCTAGGCAGTTATTATCTAAATAAAGAGCAAGGAAGTTAAAAAAAAAAACAAGTATCTAAGAAATAAAAATTACATCAATCACCTGGCAACAGGAGGTTGTGTTTAACATTCCTTCTAGTTTTGAATGTTGTACAAGTAATGTGGGTGCCAGATCAGAGGCCTAGAAAACAAAATATTTGATATTCTGTGTTCCCTTTATGCTGTTTTATGTTTTGCTCACTTATTCCTACTGCAAAGCAAAACCACAAGAATTTAAATCACTTTAAATAACAGCTGTACATGAAATCACTTTTATTCTTATTAAAGCAACTTCATTACAGGATAGCTTTACTTAACCTACATTTTCTGTGGGTGGGGAACAATACCACAAACCACAATGTCTCCACCTATCCAGAAAAATATCGCACATGCAAAGCATGCTAATGGTGAAGGTTGCACTTAGTCTGAAATATTTTGTATAGCCTTTTTCTCTTGCTTCAACTGGCCTCAGAAGTATTTAAGTTACTTATTATTTCTCAGTATACTCATCTGAGTGTTACAGTGTATGTACAGCTATGACCTACAATCAGACAGCTACTATAAAGCAAACCACCTGTCCTCAGAACATAATAGAATATTTTCTGAATCAAGTTTAACTGTAATAACATTAATAACACCTCAAAATTCTGAAGTTCTATAAAGAAAATTATTTAAATATATATATATATATATATATATATATATATATATATATATATATATATATATGTATATAATGTTTGCTCAAGTATAAACTGGAAAGGATTATTTAAAATTATGATGTAGTTGGTAAATGCAGGATTGTTCTGTTAAGTATCCAATATACAGAGCAAAAACAAAATCTAAGTAATACGGTAGAGCTGTGAAATAAAATATATTAATAGTGAAATAAAAGCTTATAATACCTATAAGAAAGGCCCAATAAGTAATAATATTGAGAACTTAAAGCAAAAGCAATTAAAATTAAAAGCTGATTACAATATAAAGACTGTTCCTTTGATGAAGTTTCATCATTAAGGTGATAAACAACTACAAGACATTCCTGGGATTTCAGAAGGAGCCCCACTGCAAGGAAGTTAGTTCTGCAGCCAAAAAGGACTGTTTTCATAATGCAGGAAATTGGGATTCAAAACATGTTAGCCACAACGAGGAAAGACCCCATTATCAGCTAATTTCTGTGTCTATGAATCACCCTTAACAAGTCTGTGTATAAATGACCACTTTCTTGTGGTAGTTGACACTAGTACCCCCTTCATTCACCCCCAGACACACACACACACACTCGCACATCACACGTACGCGCACACATGCACACACAAGCACACACACTCGCATGCCACACACACGCGCACACATGCACACACACACACACACACACGCCACACACACATGCGCACATACACACACACACAAGCACACACACTCGCACGCCACACACACACACACACACACACACACACACACACTCGCATGCCACACACACACACTCGCATGCCACACACACATTTGCATGCCACACACACACTCGCACATCAGACGCACGCACACACATGCACACACACACACACACACACACACACACACACACACACACACACACAAGCACACACAAGCACACACACTCGCATGCCACACACACACGTGCACACATGCACACACACACACACACACACACACACACACACACACACACACACTCACATGCCACAAACACTCGTGCATCACACGCATGCACACACGCACACATGCACACACACACACAAGCACACATGCACACACACACACACACACACAGGCACACACACAAGCACACACACAAGCATCACACACACACGCGCGCACATGCACACACACATACGCGCGCACATGCACACACACACGCGCGCACATGCACACACACGCGCGCACATGCACACACACGCGCACATGCACACACACACACACACTCACATGCCACACACAACTCGCACATCACACACACGCGCACACATGCACACACACTCGCATGCCACACATACACTCGCACATCACACGCACGCGCACGCATGCACACACACACACACACACTCGCATGCCACACAGACACACACACACACACACACGCACATGTCCCTGAGTTGACAGAATGTCCCTGATGGATCTCTGTATTTTTCCTGTCCCTTCTACATCCTACTTGATTATAGCTAACAATAATGACAGATTGAGTTTTATTCTTCTTCCTGTTTGAAAACTGCATCATGATGCTACACCTGTTGCTATATTAATGATTTACATGACAAAAGTAACAGTTTCAGAATTCTTCCTGGTGTCATCTAGTGTTCATCCCAGCTTTGTCCAGAAGCCACCCCCCCCCAACACAGACTCATTTCCATGATTCTCAGTTATCTGTGATTTTACACTCTCTTGCTGTCACCTGTTATACATGTCCTGTCTGTGTCAAGCAATTCATGGGCCATTGTAATCAGTGAATATTATTTATTTATTATTCATTTGCTTTTGTTGACCAGGATATTCATTCTGGGTGCAAGACCTCTTTTCAGAGAAGGCCCAGGGAGAAAAGCTCCACAGTTATATATATTTACAATAATATCTTCTTCTTGGCAGCCACAGTGGTGCAGCGGTTAGCGTTGTCACCTCACAGCAAGAGGTTCTCTGGTTCGATCCTCGGCTGGGGTGCTTTCTGTGTGGAGTCTGCATGTCCTTCATGTGGTCGCGTGGATTTCCTCCGGGTGCTTCGGTTTCCTCCCACATCCCAAAGAAATGCTTTAGGTGGATTAGACATTCTAAATTGGCCCTAGGCATGAGTGAGTGCATGCGTGTGCCTTCTGTGGAAGGTTGGGTGCCGGGCTGGCAACTCGACACCATAAAACTCTACTGCCAATCATAAGCAGACAGGTAATCCACTCTGGCGACCCCTAACTGGGAAAAGCTGAAAGAAGAAGATCTTCTTTTTTTGGTTGTTCCTGTTAGGGGTTGCCACAGTGGATCATCTGTTTCCATTTCTTCCTGTCCTGTGCATCTTGCTCTGTCACACCAACTACCTGCATGTCCTCTCTAACCACATCCATAAACCTTATCTTAGGCCTTCCTCTTTTCCTCTTACCTGGCATCTCCATCCTTAGCATCCTTTTCCCAATATACCCAGCATTCCTCCTCAGCACATGTCCAAAGCAAAGTAATCTCGCCTCTCTGAATTTTGTCTCCAAACCGTCCAACCTGGGCTGACCCTCTAATATACTTATTCCTAATCCTGTCTACCCTCATCACACCCAGTGCAAATCTTAACATCTTTAACTCTGCCACATCCATCTCTAACTCCTGCCTTTTTGTCAATGCCACTGTCTCCAACCCATATAACATAGCTGGTCTCACTACCATCTTGTAGACCTTCCCTTTCACTCTTACTGGTACCCGTCTGTCACAAATCACTCCTGACACTCTTCTCCACCCACTCCACCCTGCCTGTACTCTCTTCTTCACCTCTCTTCTGCTCTCACCATTACTCTGAACTGTTGATCCCAAGTACTTAAACTCATCCACCTTCATATGCTCTACTCCCTGCATCCTCACCATTCTGGATTTTAGCATAAAAAGGCACAGATGTTTTAGATATACACCAGTATATATATATATAATATTCAGAAGACAATATTGGCAGACATTAAAGTTTCATACCTATTATTATGCAAAAAAATACTGTCAGACACTAATTTTTTCAGCTGATATGGAGGTTTAAACCTGCTGCTTATTGCGACAAAGTTGTCCTTTTAATTTTTTTTCAAAACTTTAAGGTAATATGTGAGAGCTATCCTGGGGTTTGATAATGGCACAGAGAGCTAACTCTTTGCTAAAGTGCTGTGTTTGAGTGCCAGGGGTACAGGGTTTGAATTTTTTTATGTGCTTTTAAGGTATGATACAGAGTATCCCTGGAGTTTAGTGTTCCCCTGCCCCATGTCTTTTATGCTACAGAACCTTCTCCTTTAATATCATAAGTGCTTTAAGTCTCAATATAAAGACAGTATCCCTGGTATCTAGTTCCTCCACTTAATGTTGCATTTGCCCCCTGCAAGCACACAAGCCTGCACAACACATACATACAGTCATACACTAAACACACACACACACACACACACACACACACACACACACACACACACACACACCTACACTACTTCAAACCTCCCCAGTACTTATCTCTACCATGATCGAGTGAACAGAGTGAAGGCTGGCTTTTGGCTATGACTGAGATAAAGTTTGCAGAAAAGGCCTCACCATGACCATTTCCCAGGGGCTGGAGAGCAGATGGCTAATTAGCATTTGCTGCTCCCCAAAAGGCCTCAATAGCATTTGAGTAGGCTGCAAAGACCACCTACCATGGAGCTGTCCCATGAAGTGTGGCAGCACTTTAGTAGGGGTATGTCCCAATCAGAAATGGTCACAGCGAGGATTGAGCTAGACGGCACACATCTCATGGTAATATTTCTGAGTCAGACCTATTGTATAATAATGTTATCAAAGCTAAATTTTAACATCATTATTAAAATAGGAAATATCTGGAGAAGCAACAAATGTATTACAATTGTTCTCAAACTAGTTCAGCTGATAACCTAAGTATGTCAGTTATAGTATAAACTGGAAGGTACAGAAATGTTGAGTATATTAAAGAAGATATTACGGATGCATTAATTATAATCTGCTGGATTAAGGAAGATATTACAGATACCCTTATTAAAATCTGCTCTACAAGATAGATTGAGCCATATAATTCATTCATTCATTCTCCAAGTATCAGCTTTATACAATTCAGGATTCTAGGGGAGCCAAGGCATATATGGATAAGTAGTAGGTGCCTTTAGCTGTCAGACTAATCCACTTATCCTGGATGGAGGGCCTGCTCACACACAGACTGCAGAATGTAGGATGCACACACACACACACACACACACACACACACACACACACACACACACACACACACACACACACACACACACACACACTGTCATTAACAAGAGTCAGACAAGTAAGCAGCTTGTTAACAAACCAATTCATATATAGTACATGTTTGGGATGAGGTTAGAAACCATAGCACCTGGCAAAAACCCACATCAGCTCAAGCAATATGTTGACACCATAATGACGGCACCTCCTCCAAGGCCTGACCTTTTAAATCTACTGTTATTAGGCAACAATGTTAAGCACTGAACCTACTATGCCCCTTTGAACAAAATAATATTTTTGGATATGTTTGTCAATGCTAAAATTACATTTGGCAATCCTAAAGATGCATAACAGAACCACTGCTGTTATTACATAATAATCCCACTGACTGTGACAGCATTCTGCGTATATGAAAAAAGGGGTGTAGCCTGAAAGTTACAAAGTACATTGATACCCTCCTCATATCAGGCTAGTCCACATTGATCCTTGGTTATAGCACCCCTCTCATATCAGGGTAGTCCTTACCGATCACTGGTCGTAGCACACACCTCATACCAGGCTAGTCCATAGTGATCACTGGTCATAGCACCCACCTCATACCAGGCTAGTCCATACTGATCATTGGTCATAGCACCCACCTCATACCAGGCTAGTCCATACTGATCATTGGTCATAGCATCTTTCTCATACCAGGCTAGTATGTACTGATCACTGGTCATAGCACCCTCTTCCTATCAGGCTAGTCCATACTGATCACTGGTCATAGCACCCTCCTCATACCAGGCTAGTCCATACCCTCCTCCACCCAGGCTAGTCCATACTGATCACTGGTCATAGCGCCCTCCTCATACCAGGCTACTCCATACCCTCCTCCACCCAGGCTAGTCCGTACTGATCACTGGTCATAGCACCCGCCTCATACCAGACTAATCCATACTGATCACTGGTCATAGCACACTATTCCTACCAGGCTAGTCCGTACCGACCATTGGTCATAGCAGCTTCCTCATACCAAGGGAGTCTGTACTGATCACTGGTCATGGCACCCTATTCCTACCAGGCTAGTCCATAGTGATCACTGAGCATAGCACCCTATGCCTACAAGCTAGTCCATACCAATTATTGGTCATAGCACTCTCCTCCAACCAAGCTAGTCCATACTGATCATTGGTCATAGCACCCTCTTCATACCAGGCTAGTCAATACTGATCATTGATCATAGCACACTCCTCCAACCAGGCTAGTCTGTACTGATCACTGGTTATAGCATACAATTCCTACCAGGCCAGTCCATACTAATCACTGGTCATAGCACCCTCCGCCAACCAGGCTAGTCCATACTAATCACTGGTCATAGCACCCTCCTCCAACCAGGCTAGTCCATACTGATCATTGGTCATAACACCCTCCTCATTCCAGACTTGTCTGTACTGATCACTGCTCATAGCACCCTATTCCTACCAGGCTAGTCCATACTGATCATTGGTCATAGCACCCTCCTCCTACCAGGCTAGTCCTACCTCAAACCAGGCTATTCAGTACTGATCAGTGGTAGTAGACCCCTCCTCATACCAGGCTAGCCCATACTGATCACTGATCAGTTCAGCAGGAAAACACTGAAAACTGTATAATTTGTTTTCAAGTATTAACTCTTGAACCCTCCTCATACCAGGCTAGTCCATATGTATCACAGGTTATAGCACCCTCCTCATACCAGGCTAGTCTGTACTGATCATTGGTCATAGCACCCTCCTCCAACCAGGCTTGTCTGTACTGTTCACTGGTCATAGCAACCTCCTCATACCAGACTACTCCATACTGATCACTGGTCATAGTCCGTACTGATCTCTGGGCATAGCACTCTCCTCATACCAGGCTAATCCATACCAATCATTGATCATAGCACCCTGCTCATACCAGGCTAGTTCATACCAATCATTGGTCATAGCACCCTCCTCATACCAGGCTAGTCCATACTGATCATTGGTCATAGCACCCTCCTCCTACCAGTTTAGTCTGTACTGATCATTGGTCATAGCACCCTCCTCCACCCAGGCTAGTCTGTACTGATTATTGGTCATAGCACCCTCCTCATATCAGGCTAGTCCATACTGATCATTGGTCATAGCATCCTCCTCATATCAGGCTAATCCATATCAATCATTGGTCATAGCACCCTCCTCATGCCAGGCTAGTCCATACTGATCATTGGTCATAGCACCCTCCTCCTATCAGTTTAGTCTGTACTGATCATTAGTCATAGCACCCTCCTCCACCCAGGCTAGTCCGTACTGATCATTGGTCATAGCACCCTCCTCCACCCAAGCTAGTCCATATGGATCATTGGTCATAGCACCCTCCTCCTCCTACTACCAGGCTTGTCCTACCTCAAAACAGGCTAGTCCATACTGATCAGTGGTCATAGCACCCTTCCTCATACCAGGCTAGCCCATACTGATCATTGGTCATAGCACCCTCCTCATACCAGGCTAGTCCATACTGATCATTGGTCATAGCACCCTCCTCATACCAGGCTAGTCCATACTGATCATTGGTCATAGCACCCTCCTCATACCAGGCTAGTCCATACCGATCATTGGTCATAGCACCCTCCTCATACCAGGCTAGTCCATACCGATCATTGGTCATAGCACCCTCCTCATACCAGGCTAGTCCATACCGATCATTGGTCATAGCACCCTCCTCATACCAGGCTAGTCCATACCGATCATTGGTAAGTCCAACAGTAAAACACTTTAAACTGTATTTGTTTTCAAATATTAACTCTTGTCCATGTACCAATATCCTCACCAAGTTTTTCAGTGTGAGGAACAAATGCAGAATTCTTTGGGAGGGGGGATTCTAAATGATGCTTAGTGGAATTCTTGCTATGGAACCAGGATCTGGACACATTTACCATCTTTGCTGACTCAGTCGTACCATTATAATTTAATTTACGCTTTTGAAGTAGGGAAATCTGGTGCCCATGTGGTGAGGAAAAATTGCCCCTTAAAAATTCCTTTTTATATCAAGGATTACATAGTGTGTGCTTGGCTATATAAATGACTATATGGGATACAACTCCATGGTAAAATTTGCGTCTGCACCATTCGCAGAACTGTAGAAGAATGTTGCTGTAATTTGTAAAATGATGCAAGGTAATGGAGTACAAAGCATAATACCTTGCACCTTTATAATACAAAGCTCCGTAACATGTACCCACAAGAACCACACTCCTGCATTGCTGTAGAGCCAGGTACAGCAAAGAAAATGAGAGTACGGATTAATTATTAAATAATTGTAACTAAACACCTGTGCTAGTAGTTAACTTCAGGTCACATTTCTTATTTAATTTATTGGTTCACCAGGTAGGTTGCCTGGTTTAAGGATAATTTTTGACAATGAGCTGGTAAGGTCAAAAATTGAAATAGAAATAATGTAAAATGTACAAAAAAAACTTGTGCAAAGGATTACATCACTGTAAAAGTGTGTAGGACTAGAACACAGAAAAATGTATAGGTTTTCCTAAAGAAATAAAAAGAAAAACAAAATAGATATTATCCATGAATAATCAAAGGTAATAAAAAACTGTAAGTATTGTGAGATATGAGTTGAACTTAAAAACTGAACTAATATATGTCCTGGCAATACATTCAATGGATGCAATAGAAAGGAAAAGAGAACAAATGCTGCTACGGTGCTATGAGAACCATGGTAGTATACAGAGGAACATCGGGCATATTAAAAACAAGTATAGACCTTTTACGGAATTAAGTAGATGAACACCAGAAAAAGTTTAAGTACAGTTTTATTCTTGAACATCATGAAAATTAGATAATTGCGTTGTCAGTACACTGATCCACTTATACTAACTGCAAACAAAAGTTGTCTATTAAAAAAAAAGAATTTTGTCTATATCAGGAAAACTCCAGTGCCACATTTCTGAATTGTCAGCTGATGGACGTCTACTTTAATAAGTCATTGTTGTTCAGTTTTTTATAATCTTATATACAATCAGTAAAAACAAAATGAAAACTCTAGCAAAGCTAGAACTTCCACTGAGTGACCTCCCAAACCTCTTGTATCAGAGGCACATGGGATATATGCAAATGAGCCTTATGAACATCAGGTGTTTCAGCTAACTGGCGATTCTGAATGCCCATGACTTGTTTTGTCATTTTAATGGACAATTTCAGGCCAATAAAGCCAACCCCACTCGCTGTGGATATGCATATTTCGGCCTTGTTATAACCTCATCAGCACAGCATAAGCAGAGTGTTTGACTGAGCATTACAAACACAGGGCTGTTACAGGGCTGATGGCCATTATCTTTAGGGTCTTACCTAATACATTTCCAGAAATCTTATTATCAGTCTTTGAGATTTTCACCAGTGCCTCAATCTCTCAAGAGCCTGCCTTCATTTGCTGGTGGTACATTTTCTCTTGACTACTTGCAACTTAATTGTATTTTACTTTCAAGTTCTGAAAGGAAGTTAATTTGCAGTAATTAGTGATAATTGTGTAGGAGATGGTTCCCTTCAGGTCTTTTCTTTTGTTTGTTTCTGATTATTATTATATAAAATATCGCTGGTATCTAGCACTGAACTAGTAAGGGCTCTGAGATGTCTTGGTTATCACATAAAAATATCTATACTGTTTGCAGATTTGAATGACAGCATATAGATGTTTACTCATATTCTCTACTATTTCACTGTGTATAACTATACCACCACCCTCACCTGGCTCTATTATTTCATCTGTTGAAGCAGAGGATTTGGATGAGGATAACAGTTAAGTTTCTTTGTCTTTAGTTGATATCATCCTCACATATTGATAAATCTTATGTCAATACCAAATGAACAAATGTCTCTGTTCCTGCTGAAGTCCTAGTTAAACAAAAATTCCAATCCATCCACAATGTATTTATTTATTTGTTTGTGTATTTATTTATTGACATTTACATACCAGGAAGTCTGACTGGATAATACATACCCATTTTCAGTGGAGGCCCAAGGAAAAAGCTCCAGAGAGTTAAATAACATCAAATAAAGCAGTAAAACAGTAGTATAGATGTAATTAAAACATATATGTGTACAATGTGACAGTAGAATACATTGGATACAATAAAGAATGAGGAGACAGGGAAAGGGTATAGATACATACCATGATGAAAGGTTATTAAGAATGTGAAGTATTTCTTGATGTAGATCATACAGGAGAGGTGCATGGGCATAGCCATAAGTTAGTGAGAGGTTAGTAACAATGTAATGTATTTGTAACTATAGATCATACAGGAGAGGTGCATGGGCATAGCCATAAGTTAGTGAGAGGTTAGTAACAATGTAACGTATTTGTAACTGTAGATCATACAGGAGAGGTGCATGGGCATAGCCATAAGTTAGTGAGAGGTTAGTAACAATGTAACGTATTTGTAACTATAGATCATACAGGAGAGATGCATGGGCATAGCCATGAGTTACTGAGAAATTCTTTGAGACTTAAATACATGGAAGCCTGATATAGTTCTGACTGAATTTGGGATAGAGTTCCATAGTTTGGATAGGCAGTGTGAATATAAACTTTGTACTGTGCTTTTTTTTTTTTAAATAGATTTCAAGCAGGTTTTTGCCTTGAGAGATCAGAGGATGATTTGGGAGACAGTGATGACGTACAGAGGAGACAGAAGGGCAGATAAAGGGGTTATATAGTACTTTATGGGTTAACTCATTACATTTGAGTGACGCCTCCAGGTGCATGTGCAGTTAACTCTTATTGACGCCTCCAGGCGTCAAGCATCGTTTGTTCATATTTGCATCAATAATTTCAAAACCTTGCTATGGACAAGGTTTTAAAAGACTTCATCTTAAAGCTTACACAATGGCAAACTCAACTGCATTAATATTTGACCTTTCTAGTGCAGATAAAGAGATATTAACTGTTGTTTTCTTGGCACTAATTTATATAGACATAATTTTCACATTTTTCTAAATATCTCAACAAGCAAATAACACAGCACCCCTTTACCTCATATGAAAGCACTCATCTAGATGAATAAAATGCTACTGACAGTATGTATGTAACCTGAGTGGTTGTCGAGATATTGTAAGTTGTTTACAAAATATTACAAACTTAATAGTTTCTCTGTTTACTGTGAATTACAGAATTCAGTTTAACACCTAGAGCCTAAAGAATTCTACCACTATAAAAATAGTTTGTGCTGAAAGAATTTGCAATGTATACTTCTTTCATAACCCCTGTGGTTCCAGAGATAGGAACTTTTGTTTGAAATGTGAAGACATAATTTGATTCTGTCAAAAGGCTTAGGCTCCACCCATTGGACGTTACAGTGCAAACTTCCTGAGCTCCACTGGAGTGAAATAAGTTGAGTATGGGCTAGTTGATGTGGGAGTTCTAACCAGTTGACAGCATGTACTGCAGAGCAGTGATGAAGTTTATGTGGCAGGTTAGCTGCAAAAGTAGCTGTCTTATTACAGCATTGTTCTAGGTGTGATTTATGAGACATCTGGATGTTAGTCAAAATAGGTGAGCTATAGAGAGGCAAGGGTAAAAGATAAAAGTTAGCTGGGGTGATTCTACAAGGGGGGAAAGGATTTTTTTTGCTCTATGTATCAGACCTAGCATTTGATGAGGCTTTTTTTTACATACAGTTTTGTATGTGAACATCAAACTTTAAATTGTCATCTATGGTAACTTCAAGGAATTTATATATATATATATATATATATTTTTTTTTTTTTTCTTTTTTGCATCAGATATGAATATTATGGTCATGTGAAGGTGGTGGTTAAGAGAAGGAAATATCAGTTAGGAGTGGTACATGGGCATAGCCATTGTGAAGTTAGGAAGGTTCTTAGTTGCTTCTTGAAAAGTGGTGTGGATGTCAGGGATGTTAAGTTTATTAGGAAGCTTGTTCCAAGAGTTTCCAATGGTATTAGCAAATAGACGGTCTCCAGATTTGTTGTTAGATTTAAGGGTGGCTACTAGTAACTTATTAGCTGAGCGAAGGGTTGTCAGATTTTTATATGGGCTAATAAGGCTAGAGAGTATGGGAGTATTTGTAGGATGATACAGGATCTTCTGAGTTATAGTTAGTTGTTGAAGAGGAAGTTGGTTTTGCAGTTCCAACCATCCTAACTTTTTCAGATTTTGGCAATGGTGGGTCCGGAATGGGGAACCAGTAGCAAATCTGGCAATGTTATTATAAGCGGTGGCCAGCTTATTTAGATTATTTTTGGATAGGTTAGTGTAAACTGGTGAGGTATAGAGAAGGGTGGAAATTAGGTGTGTTTGGGCAATGGTAGTCCTGGCAGAAGGTGTAAGGAAGGTTTTTAGCCTATAAAGGAAACCAAGTTTTCTATTGACTGATTTAATGGTTAAGTTTATGTGAGAGTCAAAACTAAGATTGTGATCGATTGTTACACCTAAAAGTTTAGTTGTTGTTTCAGGTACTATTACAGTGCCATTATTTGATACTACTGAGAAATTGATGGGGGGAGACTTTAGGAGGGGGTGAATAGTAGGAGGCTTTTTTTAGTGTTTAGGAGGAGACAGCATTTGTAGAACCAGTTTTCAACTAAAGTAAATGCTTTTTGGGTGCTAGACTGCAGTTCAGCACGAGATGCTGCAGCACAGATTAAGGTAGAGTCATCGGCATATTGTATGCAGATGGTTTGAGGAAGGGATGTTTTCAGATCATTAATGAAAATGGAAAAGAGGAGGGGTCCCAGAATAGAGCCCAGCGGGACTCCTAGGGAGATAGGGAGCTGGATCAATAGGTTATTGTCCCAGAGGACTGCTTGTTGTCTGTTTTCTAGATAGGCCTTAAATCATTTGATTGTCTGAGTGTCTACTGAAAGTGATTTAAGTGTATCTAACATTAGGTGATGATTCACCATGTCAAAGGCTTTGGAGAGGTCTAAAAAGGGAGCTGAGGAGAGCAAGCTGTTATTACAATTTTTATTAATACAGTCTGAAAAGGATAGGAGCGTGGTTGTGGTACAATGAAATGGCCTGAAGCCATGCTGGCAGTCAGCTAATAGATTATTTTGTAGGAGATGATCAAGTAGTTGCCGATGAATGCATCTTTCCATGATTTTTGCTAAAGGAGAAAGTACAGCTATGGGACGGAAGTTAGAGTTTTCAGTTGAGTTACCTCCCTTATGTAATGGGATAATATGTGAGACTTTCTAGAGAGATGGGATAGAACCTTCTGCACTGGTTCTATTTATTAATATGGAGATAGGGTAAGCAAGTACATCGGCTGCAATTTGCAGAAATTCATCTGGAAGGAGGTCAGATGAAGGTGTACATGGTTTTAGTTTATGAAGTAGGGTATAGATGAGAGCTGTTGGAACAGGCTGCAGTTGTAAGGCAGGATGTATATTAGTTAGAGAGCGTGTGTTAGAGATGCTGGCAGGAGATAAGGTATTTTCTAAGGATTGAACTGTTTCAGTGAAAAATTTGTTAAAAGTATTTGCAATTTGGCTGGGAGAATTCTGAGTCAAATTAGATGGGGTAGGAGTTTTGGAGTGCCCTGGATGGAGTAGGCTATTCATACCTGTCCAGAATTTTTGTGGGTTTTGATGTTGGGCTTGCTGGAGTTTCAGGTAATTTTTTTTTATTTTGGAGTATTAATTTTTTTTGTAGCATTTCTCAGCTGTCTAAAGGTATCATTATCAGTTGGGTTTTTAGTATTTCTCCATTTGGACCAGATTCTATTTCTCTGAAGCATTTTTTACATTATTTCTTTTGTGAGCCAAGGTGCAGGTTTGTTCCTAGTTCTGACCATGCGAGAGGTGGCATGGTGTTCTAGGATTTGTAAGAATTTAGTGGTAAAGTAAGAGACTGCTTCGTCAAGAGGTAGGTATTTTGGGGGTGATCAATTGCAAGCTTTGAACTCTGCTTGGAAGCTAACTGGGTTGAAGTTTTTTTTTTTGTTCTGGGTAGTCCTAAAGATTGTTTGGTTGGATATAAGGTCTTTTGTCTAGTTATAAAGGTAAGGGAATGGTCACTGACATCATCAGGAAGTATACCTGTTTTATAAGACAGGGGATTGCTGCTAATATCCAGTCTAAGGTGGCTTGCTTATTGCTAGGTTTATGGGTTCCGATAGGGGAGGTGATAGTTTGATTGAAGTCATAAAGGTTTATGTGAGTAGTTGGTTTGACAGAGGTACAACAGTTCCAGTCTACGTTAAAGTCTCCAAGGAGTATGTTTTCTTGTGGAAAGGATGTGGAGAGCCAACTAAGAATATTTTCAAGAGTATTAAATGTTATTGCCTGGAGGGATATAGGAGCAAATTATGTATAATGATTTATTAGCATTAATCTGGAGTTTAGAGATTAACATTTCATCATTACTGGGTGAGGGAGGTTGTAAATCTAGTGGTATGACCTGTAGTTCAGATTTATACAGTATTGCTACCCCACCACCCTTTTTATTTAGACGGTCAAATCGCAGGATGTTGTAACCTGGTGGGATTATATCATTGTCCTTAGTTACTGGTTTGAGCAAGGTTTCTGTTAGACATAGGATGTCAAAGGAGTGTAAGTCTAGAAGGGCATGGAGTTGGGTAATTTTATTATTCAAGCTACATATATTGAGGTGACCTATGAGAAGAGTTTTTTAGGTACTAGTGAGGGTATGAGAAGTGATGGGATGGGATGAATGGGGATCAGAGATGGAGCTGTTTGGATGTGGGTTTGGTTGAATATCACTGTGTAGTAGTAGATGCTGTAGAGGACCATGTGACTGTTTCAAAAGTTTACAGAAAATGGGGATAGATTTTCTAGTTTGGTGATACTTAATATGGGATAGTCTATGAAATTGTGGTAGAAGGTAGGATCTTGAGGATGTTATGTTACTATGGGTTTGTGGGGCTAGAAGAGTATGTGGAATTGTTTGTTTTAAGGGTGATGAAATCTAGTACAGCTTAGATATTCATAGCAAGTAAGGAAATATGATATAACTAGAGAGGTAAGGATTAAGAGAAAGAGGAGCATGTTGAAGAGTCCTAGCCTGCCTATGGTGGCAATGGCTGGGAGAATTTGGATGGTAGAAGCTGGGAGATATGTGTTAATAGAAAGGAGGTTAAAGGGGGGAGTTGTTAAGAGGAAGATTAGGTAGTGGGTGGCAACATGTGATAAGGAGGAATTGGGGAAGTTTTTAATTAGATGGAGTGGGCTAATTGGGTAATGTAGAATGGAGGTGTGGCTTAAGAAGTATAAAGCTACGTGCACTGGGGTGGGTGGGATTTGGGGGTAGGGTAGGAGCAGAGTGAGCCCGCAGGGTGAATGGAGCGGGTTTGAACAAGTGAAAAAAGAGCTCATAGAAACAATCAGAGAACCATTCAGAGTACTGCTAAATTCTTAGTAGTTCCAGGTAAGAGGGGAGTGCTAGTAAAAGTATTCAGTAACAAGGATAAAGGACTGTAGTAAGGAAATTAAGGAAAGGAAATGGGGTCCTGATAGCTTACATATGCAATACAGGAAAAATAAAAAGGATTACAGAGTGGTCAAGTAATATTCCAAAAGAAATAAAGGTAAATAGTATTTGGAAGCCTATAGAAGCTTAGTTAAGGGAGCCACCTACTGGACAACTGGAAGAATTACAATTAAGCTATTAGGGTAAAGCAGAAAACAGAGAGCACAGCTGGTAGATCCGAATTAAGGAAGGAGCAAAATTCCTATAGGTTAGATAGGGGGTATGGCTGCTGGGTACTAGGCTCAGGTGGGAGATTTAGTACAAAAATATTAATCTAAAAGATATGTTGTATGTATTCTTAATAAAAAATAACAATTCAACTTCGCAGCCTAGATGAGAGGTCAAACATACTTTCTCAGATTGGAGGGGAGTTTGAGCATAAGACTGCAACTTCCTTTAGGATGTAGTTGAGATGGTTGACTTTAATATTGGGGGTCCTTGAAGGGCAGGCAGGTCAATACACAAGTCTTACAGCAGGGTAGGAGGTTACAAGCTAGGTAGGTTAGGGAGAAGAGAAAGACTGTAGCAGATTAACATAAAAGGACAGTATTAATTATATCATTAGGCATAAAGCAGTTTAGGCAGACAGGCAAATTTTAACATTAATAAAACTACCTTACACATGTACTCCTACTAAAAAAAACACAATTGCCCAGTGGATTTGTACTCCAAATGAGACAGAACACAAGGTAGCTTCTAAATACAAATCAATTGCAAACCATGTAGGGTGAATAGCAACACATAGCTTTTGCATACACTAATAATGTTTTGATTATGAGCATTAATCAATATAAAAAATGTAACCAATCACTAGATCATAAGTATAACAAGTAGCAAGCCACATGGGCCTAGTGGTTTCAAGTACAGTAGGTTATACAACTAGTAAACATCACAGGAATACTTTTACTTTTAGGCTAAAGATATGAGACAAAATTTCATTTGCCCGAGACAGGGAGTACATTCAGCACAAGTGAACCATTGCAGACAACATTTCAAGTAAAACAGGCGATTGTAAGCCAATATAATAGTTTGGGAAAAAAGGGTATTAGTTTGGTGGAAGCGCCTCTATTTGGGAGGAGAACCCCTACACTTATGTAAGAAGGTTAATACTTTGATCGGGAGGAAGTAGGAAGAGTACACAGTCTCTAGTTAAGCAGGGTAATTTACACAACTATTCTCCTACAAGTAAGGGTACAGTGGCTAAGAAAAAGGTTAGAAGGACTAGCCAGCATTTTACAGCACTTGTAGCAGCCTTTACAAATAGTAATGACGATTTCAAAAACGCACCTCAAACAGTGAGCCCAGGCAATATTGCTCCTCTGATATTGCTTAACTTAAAAAATTAGAAACGATAAGCAGCAGAAAATAACAATAATGGCATAATTTGGCAATAAGGACTATCGCAAATGCACAGCTGATTTTCAGCTAGATAGCGCCCATAATAGCACAGCGTGCTTGAGGTAAGGTGTGTGGCATATATACAAACCACATGCGGGGCTCCAGTAGAGAAGCAGTGCTTCCAAAGGAATACCTGCACGCTTAACTCAAATTATAATGGAGGTTGATAGCAGGAGATCAGTAAGACGTGCAAGGTAATTAATCCAAACAAACACAATGCTTGATCCTGTAGATACGCTGTTCTTATGGTCAGCATGTCTCTGAAACAAATTATAGCATTTAAGCCTTACACTGTTCCTACCCCACGGTTATAGTTACAGGTAGATGGTAATTCTGATGCAGAAATATGCAGATAGTGAGTTTATAGCCACTTTAATGTAGGATATGGAGCCTACAAGTGGAAAACATTTAGCGCTCTACTTATATATATGTCCTTACATTATGTAGGTTAACAAAATCTCTGCGTGATTAAATAGAGCTAGCAGAGCCCAACAATTACAGCGATAAAGCAGAAACTGCTGGAGCAGGGATGGCAAAATAGTAACACTCTAAGCAGGTGTTAGTCCAAACACTAAAATAATACTTTACACTTGAACGACCCAAAAAACTCACAGATAAGAACAACTACAGTACTAGAAACAGACCCATTAGGGGCAGGGATAGGTAACAACTAGCTCTCTTAGCAAATACTATACGAGAATCGCTTCTGGAGTTAACAACACATGAACGATCATCAAATACATTGATACAATTACTTACAATGAGAAGAAGCAGACCCACTGGGCAAGGGGTACACAGCAGCCATTAGGAGAGGCAGTATAATAAAGAATGGCGCCATGCTGGACAACCCATCTTTATGCCTTTTAGTTCAGGATATGAGGTAGATAGGAGGGGAAATAGAGCAGGTAATTATTGGGAAATTAGGGTGGGGCAATCCCCAAGTGGGAGTGCTAGCATGAGAAGGAGACCATAGTAAAATCAGGAGTGACAACAGTGAATGGGACGGAGGCAGGAATATAGCAAATGTTACAAAATGCAGGGGAGAGTAAGGAAGAAAAACAGGCAAGAGGGAGGTTAGTTTCAGGGAAACAAGAATTGGAAGTTTTAGGGAAATATAGAGGAAGCAAGTGAAAGAAGAGCTCACAGAAACAATCAGAGAACCATTCAGAGTACTGCTAAATTCTTAGTAGTTCCAGGTAAGAGGGAAGTGCTAGTAAAAGTATTCAGTAACAAGGATAAAAGACTGCAGTAAGGAAATTAAGGAAAGGAAAAAGGGTCTTGATAGCTTACAGATTTAATACAGGAAAAATAAAAAGGATTACAGAGTGGTCAAGTAATATTCCAAAGGAAATAAAGGTAAATAGTATTTGGAAGCCTAGTTAAGGGAGCCACCTAGTGGACAAATGGAAGAATTACAATTAAGCTATTAGGGTAAAGCAGAAAACAGAGGGCACAGCTGGTAGATCTGAATTAAGGAAGGAGCAAAATTCCTAGGCTCAGGTGGGAGATTTATTCCAAAAATATGAATCTAAAATATATGTTTTATGTATTCTTAATAAAAAATAACAACTCAACTTCACAGCCTATATGCGAGGTCAAACATACTTTCTCAGATTCTTTGGATGGAGGGGAGTTTGAGTATAGGACAGCAAATTCCTTTAGGATGTAGTTGAGATGGTTGACTTTAATAATGGGGGTCCTTGAAGGGCAGGCAGGTCGATACACAAGTCTTACAGCAGGGTAGGACGTTACAAGAATGAGAAGAAGCAGACCCACTGGGCAAGGGGCACACAGCAGCCAGGAGGAGAGGCAGTATAATAAAATATTATTAATGACACAATACTAATATATTATACATTTACAATACTAACATATTATACAGTTACAATACTAATATATTATACATTTACAATACTAATATATTATACAGTTACAATACTAATATATTATACATTTACAATACTAACATATTATACAGTTACAATACTAATATATTATACATTTACAATACTAACATATTATACAGTTACAATACTAATATATTATACATTTACAATACTAATATATTATACATTTGCAATACTAATATATTATACAGTTACAATACTAATATATTATACATTTGCAATACTAATATATTATACAGTTACAATACTAATATATTATACATTTACAATACTAATATATTATACAGTTACAATATTAATATATTATACATTTACAATACTAATATATTATACAGTTACAATATTAATATATTATACATTTGCAATACTAATATATTATACAGTTACAATACTAATATATTATACATTTACAATACTAATATATTATACAGTTACAATATTAATATATTATACATTTACAATACTAATATATTATACAGTTACAATACTAATATATTATACATTTACAATACTAACATATTATACAGTTACAATACTAATATATTATACATTTACAATACTAACATATTATACAGTTACAATACTAATATATTATACATTTACAATACTAATATATTATACATTTGCAATACTAATATATTATACAGTTACAATACTAATATATTATACATTTGCAATACTAATATATTATACAGTTACAATACTAATATATTATACATTTACAATACTAATATATTATACAGTTACAATATTAATATATTATACATTTACAATACTAATATATTATACAGTTACAATACTAATTTATTATACATTTACAATGCTAATATATTATACAGTTACAATACTAATATATTATACAGTTACAATACTAATAAATTATACATTTACAATACTAATATATTATACATTTGCAATACTAATATATTATACATTTACAATACCAATATATTATACATTTACAATACTAATATATTATACAGTTACAATACTAATATATTATACATTTACAATACTAATATATTATACAGTTATTATACTAATATATTATACAGTTACAATACTAATATATTATATAGTTACAATACTAATATATTATACATTTACAATACTAATAAATTATACAGTTACAATACTAATATATTATACATTTACAATACTAATATATTATACAGTTACAATACTAATTTATTATACATTTCAATACTAATATATTATACAGTTACAATACTAATATATTATACATTTACAATACTAATAAATTATACAGTTACAATACTAATATATTATACAGTTACAATACTAATATATTATACATTTACAATACTAATATATTATACAGTTACAATACTAATTTATTATACATTTGCAATACTAATATATTATAAAGTTACAATACTAATATATTATACATTTACAATACTAATATATTATACATTTGCAATACTAATATATTATACATTTACAATACTAATATATTATACAGTTACAATACTAATATATTATACAGTTACAATACTAATTTATTATACATTTGCAATACTAATATATTATAAAGTTACAATACTAATATATTATACATTTACAATACTAATATATTATACATTTGCAATACTAATTTATTATACATTTACAATACTAATATATTATACATTTACAATACTAATATATTATACAGTTACAATACTAATATATTATACAGTTACTATACTAATATATTATACAGTTGCGATACTAATATATTATACAGTTACAATACTAATATATTATACATTTGCAATACTAATATATTATATATTTACAATACTAATGTATTATACATTTACAATACTAATATATTATACAGTTACAATACTAATATATTATATATTTACAATACTATTATATTATACATTTACAATACTAATATATTATGGTTCCCTATCAGAAGCCTGAAACACTATAAGCCTGAAAATCAAAATCCTGAAAACTATAGACTGAAAGTTCAAAATCCTGAAAGACCAAAATCCTGAAACTCAAAATCCTGAAAACACAAAATGGACATACTGACGTCATTGTGGCTTTGCTATTGTTAGCCCTGTGGTGTTGGGTCATGCGTTGGGTTCAGGTAAGTGTGCGGTTGGTTTTATGTTAGGGTTAGGGGCGGTTTAAGTGAGTTAGGGTTAGGGCGCAGGTTAGGCATGTATGCAATAGTGACAAATATTGGGGTTAGGGGTTTAAGTGAGTTAGGGTTAGGGCGCTGGTCAGGTGAGTGTGCGATAGTGACGGACCTTAGGGTTAGGGTCAGGGTCAGTTGGTAGATATTAGTGTCTTTATAGTGACATATTAGCATTATTTGTGTTTTCAGGATTTTGAGTTTCAGGATTTTGGTCTTTCAGGATTTTGAACTTTCAGTCTATAGTTTTCAGGATTTTGATTTTCAGGCTTATAGTGTTTCAGGCTTCTGATAGGGAACCATATATTATACATTTACAATACTAATATATTATGCCTACCCTCATTTCCTACTCTTTTCATCATATCTCTCCATGCTTTTATTGCACATTGCTATTCCCCTTCAACATCTTCTGGATCACAGCCTTGACTTTTCTGTCTCCTCTTCTTTCATTCCCCTTCATATAACATCCCTTCTGTATCTCCCTCTAACCAGTCAAAAACCATAGACTGGCACCTTCCAATCAGTCTTCATGAAACTATTCAAACTTCTCCAACCTTCCTCTCACTCAGCTTATCTACTAATTGTCTGTTTTAGCCTTTCCACATCTAGTGCATGATCCAACCACTTTCTGTGCTGACAGCTCTGTCTATTGCCCTGGAGGTTGCCTCTTAAACTTGTTTTCTTGTATTCTGATCTCTGCCATATGACTGTCATTTCCACCAACACTTTATTTAAGTACTTTTCCCCTAACCTTCACTTCTTAGAAACATGCTATCACTAATGAATTTCTCTTTTCTTTCCTTCTTTATTCTTTGTTTTGAACCATTGTACTTAATGGTTTAGATTTTATTTGTGACTTATAATTTTTTTTATCTCTTAATATGTACTGTTGCCTTTCGCAAAACTCTGTTTATATTTTACTACATGTTCTATTTGCATTCATTCTGTTAAACTACTTAAAGTTTTTGTAATTTTTCTCATCTACCTTTTTGTTCCTTTTGCACGTATATTTATACTTGGAGTTTTTCTTCCTTGGTCTTTGCTTGACAGGGACAAATTATACCCAAACAGACAATCACAGTAAACAAATGTTAACGAGAAAATAAACAAATAATAGCTTGGGACAATTGGATGTACTTCCCTACCTTTTAATTAATGTAGCAAAAATCCATTTCAAGCTGTGAAAAAGAGAAACAGTAATTTTTATTGTACATTTTAAAAAGATAGTTCATTTTAACTGGGTGAAAAAATAAGGAAATTTCTGTCTGAAAATCTGCTACTCAGAACAGAAACAAACCACATAAACACATTAAATAGTACCTATCATCATGCATAATAAAGAATAAAGGCAGGCATAACATGTTTTTCCCAGATTATATTTTCCAAACTGTGAACAAATAAATGTGACCTCGCGGGAGAACAGTTAGTCATGCACATCCTTATAAATAAAGTTACTGGCTAAAACGTTAGTGTAGCCATTAGCTTAGCCTCTATATAATAGTATTTCAATTTGACAGGAGCTCAGGGGAATTTTAAGGGTGGGGTCCTCACAGCTGCACTGACCATTAATTATTGCATCAGAAAAGCAGTTGTGGATTTAGTAGGCTGTATGTAGCAAATACTGTTATAATCAACCTTGACAAGAAACATTTATCAGAATCAACATGCATATTTAAAATGTGGATGCATACACTAAACAGATGGCATTTGTTATATCAGCAGGTTTTGCCATATCAGAACGCTATCTGAAAAAAAGGTCTTCTGCGAGTCATAGTGCATTAAAATATTGTTTGGCAAACATCAGAAACTAGGCATTACAATATTTGTTAAAACAAGGTGTGGGCAGCACACTAACAATGTGGATCTATCCTCATATTACATGACATTGGTTCATAAATAATTATTGGGCTATTAGTTTTCAGAATATTACAAACTTAGACAATATCCAGAGGTCAGAATCACACCCTGTACTTGTAAGGAAAAAACCTTAACCATTATGTCAACCGAAAGCTGTTAACAAATGTTATACATAATGCTGGATTCGAACAGCTGACAATCTTACTCATCGTTCTCAAGACCTGTGCATTATCTGAGAACACCGCAAAGGAAGTAAACTTTGAGGGGTTTAGCAGTATCTTTTGTGGACTGTAAAGTCCTACACCCATGCAGTGGCAATGAAGGCATCTTCGTTATTCTGCTTTGACATTTAAGTAGGATCAGGACCTTCCACGGTACTCTATTTACTTTCTATCAATGTTTTTATTTTTATTTCTTTCATGCTTGACTACCTTACAAGAAAGGATAGCAGAATATGGATTTAAGTTTTTAATATCTCCAGAAAAGACAATGCATTTGGTAAAGGTATTGGGATTCTCACTGCCTTTGTGACTCCTAGAGGTTTGTGTAACATCTATGGCTGTGTGGAGTGAATGTGTGTGCGTTGTTCTGTGAACTAATGATAGAGCTTCTTTAGTCCTTAGTTTGAGATGCAGGAGCACTTGCCTCTTAAACTTATCATGAGATGTAGTGGAGGTGTTTTCTGTGTGTGTGTGTGTGTGTGTGTGTGTGTGTGTGTGTGTGTGTGTATGTGTATATGCATTTGTTTGTGTATGCGTGTGTGTATATGTATTTGTGTGTGTGTGTGTGTGTGTGTGTGTGTGTGTGTGTGTGTGTGTGTGTGTGTGTGTGTGTGTGTGTGTGTGTGAGTGTGTGTGTGTGTGTGTGTGTGTATATGCATTTGTTTCTCTGTGTATGCATTCATTTCTTTGTGTGTGTATGTGTGTGTTTGTGTCTACATGTGTATGTATTTGTTTCTTTGTGTATATGTGTGTGTCCGTGTGCGTGTGTGTGTGTATATGTGTCTGCATGCATTTATTTGTGTAAGTGTGTGTGTGTGTGTGTGTGTGTGTGTGTGTGTGTGTGTGTGTGTGTGTGTGTGTGCATGTGTGTGTGTGTCTGTCTGTGTGTGTGCACGCATGTGTGTATATGTGTCTGCATTCATTTATTTGTGTGTGTATGCAGTTTTATATATGTGTATTCATTTGTGTGGTGTGTATGTGTGTGTGTGTGTGTGTGTGTGTGTGTGTGTGTGTATGCATGCATTTGTGTGGTGTGTGTGTGTGTGTATTTGTTTGTGTGTGTGTATGTATTTGTTTGTTTATGTGTATATGTGTGGGCATGCATTTGTTTTTGTGAGTACGTGTATGCATTTGTTTGTGTGTGTGTTTGCGCATTTGTTTGTGTGTATATGAGTGTGTATGCACTTGTTTGTGTATGTGTGTTTACATTTGTGTGTGTATGTGTATGCACGCCAGACCTCTCAACTATACAGATTTTCACAGAATGTCCAGATTTTTGCTTCAAATATTTGGTCTGTTCCTCATAAAATCTATGTTTTTCTGGGAAATCACGGAGGATTTGAGTCACTAAATAATGACATATATTTGAGTTTAAGTCTTCATATCCTTCAGAAAATGCATACTAACACAAATCATGTTGTTCTAGAAGCTTTCTAAGTTTATAAGAGCAATATTTAAAATCTGTCCCTATTTTTGGGCCTTTGTCCCTCCACTATTTTAGGCTTTGTCCAGATGTCTTGCTTTAAGAGGTTGAGAGGTATGATGCATGCATTTGTTTGTGTTAATGTGTGTATGTATGTATGTGTGTGTATATGCATTTCTGCGTGTGTGTGTGTGTGTGTATGTGTGTGTGTGTGTGTATGTACATGCATTTTTGTGTGGGTGTGTATATATGAGCATGTGTATTCATTTCTTTCTGAGTGTGTGTGTGTGTGTGTGTGTGTGTGTGTGTGTGTGTGTGTGTGTGTGTGTATGTACATGCATTTGTGTGCGGGTGTGTATATATGAGCATGTGTATTAATTTCTTTCTGAATGTGTGTGTGTGTGTGTGTGTGTGTGTGTGTGTGTGTGTGTGTGTGTGTGTGTGTGTGTGTGTGGATGTGTTTCAGTTCTTTCTGTGAATATGTTCTGCTGACAAAAAAGTAGCCTCCACGTAAATACCTACCCCTCGCACACAATGAATCACTGTGAAGCAACAATAAAGGATTTTTGGTAAGCATGAGAGAGCTACAACACTTCCTCAAAATACCTAGTGCTAGCAAGTCAGCTACACAAAGGGTAAGCTAATACACTGCCTCAAAATACCTAGTGCTAACGAGCCAGCCACACAAAGGGTAAGCTACTACACTACCTCAGAATACCTAGAGCTAGCAAGATGGCTACTCAAAGGTTAAGCTAATACACTGCCTCAAAATACCTAGTGCTAGCGAACTGGCTACTCAAAGGGTAACCTATTACACTGCCTCAAAATAGTGCTAGTGAACTGCTACAAAAAGGGTAACCTACTATACTGCCTCAAAATACCTAGTGCTAGCAAGCCAGCCACATAAAGGGTAAACTACTACACTACCTCAGAATGCCTAGAGCTAGCGAGATGGCTACTCAAAGGGTAAGCTAATACACTGCCTCAAAATACCTAGTGCTAGCGAGCTGGCTACTCAAAGGGTAACCTACTAAACTGCCTCAAAATAGTGCTGGCGAACTGCTACAAAAAGGGTAACCTACTATACTGCCTCAAAATAGTTCTAGAGAGCTGCTACACAAAAGTTAAGCTACTACACTGCCTCAAATTACCTAGTGCTAGCGAGCCGGCTACACAAAGAGTAACCTACTACACTGCCTCAAAATACCTAGTGCTAGTGAGCCAGCCACACAGAGTAAGCTACTACATTGCCTCAAATACCTAGTGCTAGCAAGCCAGCTACACAAAAGGTAAGCTACTACACTGCCTCAAATACCTAGTGCTAGCAAGCTGGCTACACAAAGGGTAAGCTACTACACTGCCTCAAAATACTTAATGCTAGAGAGTGGGCTACACAAAAGGTAAGTTACTACATGCCTCAAAATCCCTAGTGCTAGCGAGCTAGCTACACAAAGGGTAAGCTACTACACTGCCTCAAAATACTTAATGCTAGAGAGTGGGCCACAAAAGGTAAGTTACTACATGCCTCAAAATACCTAGTGCTAGTGAGCCAGCAACACAAAGGGTAAGCTACTTCACTGCCTCAAAATCCCTAGTGCTAGCGAGCTAGCTACACAAAGGGTAAGCTACTACACTGCCTCAAAATGCCTAGTGCTAGTGAGCTGGTTACAAAAAGGGTAAGCTACTAAACCACCTCAAAATACCTAGTGCCAGCGAGCTGGCTACTCAAAGGGTAAGCTACTACACTGCCTCAAAATGCCTAGTGCTAGTGAGCAGGCTACACAAAGGGTAACCAACTACACTGCCTCAAAATAGTGCTAGTGAGTGGCTACACAAAAGGTAAGCTACTACACTGCCTCAAAATACCTAGTGCTAGTGAGCTGGTTACAAAAGGGTAAGCTACTACACTGCCTCGACATATCTAGTACTAGCAAGCTGGTTACAGAAAGGGTAAGCTACAACACTGCCTCAAAACCCCTAGTGCTAGCAAGCTGGCTACGCAAAGGGTAAACTACTACACTACCTCAAAGCACCTAGTGCTAGTGAGCCTGCTACACAAAGGGTAAAATACTACACTGCCTCAAAATCCCTAGTGCTAGTGAGCCACCTATACAGAGGGTAAGCTACTACACTGCCTCAAAATACCTAGTGCTAACAAGCCGGCTACACAAATGCAAAGTTACTACATGGCCTCCAAATCCCTAGTGCTAGTGAGCCAGCTACACAAAGGGTAAGCTACTAAATTGCCTCAAAATACCTAGTGTTAGTGTACCAGCTGCACAGAGGGTAAGCTACTACACTGCCTCAAAATACCTAGTGCTAGTGTGCCAGCTACATAAAAGGTAAGCTACTACACTGCCTCAAAATACCTAGTGCTAGTGAGCCAGCTACTCAAAGGGAAAAGTACTGCACTGCCTGAAAAATACCTCGTGCTAGTGAGCTGGTTACACAAAAGGAAAGTTACTACACTGCCTCAAAATACCTCATGCTAGTGAGCTGGCTATACAAAGGGTAAGCTACTATACTGCCTCAAAATCCATAGTGCTTGCAAGCTGGCTACACAAAGGCTAACCTACTTCTCTGCCTTAAAATACCTAGTGGTAGTAAGCTGGCTATACATAGGGTAAGCTACTACACTGTCTCAAAATCTCTAGTGCTAGTGAGTTGGCTACACAAAGGATAAGCTACGACATTGCCTCAAAATACCTAGTGCTAGTAAGCCATCTACACAGTAGGCAATCTACTAAACTGCTTCAAAATACCCAGTGCTAGCGAGCCAGCTACTCAAAGGGTAAGCTACTACACTGCCTCAAAGTACCTAGTGCTAGCAAGTTGGCTACACAAAGTCTAACCTACTACACTGCCTCAAAATCCCTAGTGCTAGCAAGCTGGCTACACAAAGGGTAATAAGCTAGTATACTGCCTCTAAATACCTAGTGCTAGAGAGATGGCTACACAAAGGGTAAGCTACTACATTGCCTCAAAATCCCTGATGCTAGCAAGCCAGCTACACAAAGGGTAACCTACTACACTGCCTCAAAATCCCTATTGCTAGAGAGCTGCTACACAAAGGGTAAACTACTACACTGCTTCAAAATATCTAGTGCTGGTGAGCCGTGGCTTCACAAAAGGTAAGCTACTACATTGCCTCAAAATCCCTTGTGCTAGCAACATACCTTTCAACTGCTCTGAATTACTTGATTTTTACCGAGTTTTGAGGTTCAAAAAATGGGGTGCCATGATTCCTGAGTGGCACCCCTTCATTCCCGATTTTTTAAAAATATTTTTCTTTCGTGCTTTTGGAGCTGACATCATCACGTGCGTGACGTGCAATGAACTGAACTGACTCAGGTACTGTTTTTGCTACTCACACACTATTACACTGACTCAGGTACTGTTAGGATGTGAACTGCTTTTGGTCATATTGAAAGCTGAGGTTTCTCACTGCCATTTTTGTTACTCGTGTTTCTGGTACTGCCGTGAGCTGACTCTCAGGGTTCCTTCTTGCAGACTTGTCATGTTACTGTTTTTTCTAACTGCTTTGCAAGGTGTGTGTGTGTGTGTGTTTGTGTGTGTGTGTATGTGTGTGTGTGTGTGTGTGTGTGTGTGTGTGTGTGTGTGTGTGTGTGTGTGTGTGTGTGTGTGTGTGTGTGTGTGTGCATAAATGCCACCAACTGACTATACCTGGTGGCTAGAGGTACTCAGGCTCAAACCCTGTACCTTGGGTACAAGGTAAAAAGAGCCTAAAGTCTCTAGCCACCACTACCTGTGAATTTATGCCTCATATTTTTGTTCTATTCCTCATTAAATCTGTGATTTTCAGGATTTTTGTGGCAAATCACTGAAGAATTGAATTAACTAAATAATGACAGGCATTTGAATTTCAGACTTCATATTCTTAAGACAATAAATGGTAACACAAAACCTTTTATTCTAGCAATGTTCTAAGTTTATAAGATCAGTATTTGAAATTTGCCCTTATTTTGGGGCTGTATTCCCACATTATTGGCTTTGTCCAGGTTTTTTGTGCTAAGACGTTGAGAGCTATGGTAAGAAGTGAGAATTGAATTCTATATTCCCCCATTATTGGCTTTGTCCATGTTTTTTGTGCTAAGAGGTTGAGAGCTATAGTGAGAAATGAGAACTGAACTCACTAAATGATGGCCATTTAAGTTTCAGTCTTCCTGTCTTTCTGGGAACTGCTGATTTGGCATAGTAGTATGTTGCTCTGACTGTAGTGCACAGGGTTCTGGGTTCAAGACGTGGCAGTGAAATACATGGTGGTAACACATTTTATTCTAGCAACTTTCCAAAATTATACAAGCAAGCAATGTTTAAACTGTTTCCCTGGTTTTTGGCCTTTTGTCCCTCCCCCCCAAAAAAAACTGAAATTGAAAAAAAGTGCAAGAAGCTGTGTAAGATGCCTATGGCTTACACTACTGTCATTCTATATATATATATATATATATATATATATATATATATATATATGTGTGTGTGTGTGTGTGTGTATGTGTGGAAGTAGACTTTTATGATGGAAATGTTCTGAATTGGGCAGTTTTGTCATTATTGATTCATGCATTTTGTTTCATTGCATACTGGAAAAATGTTCAAACAATAAATTTTAAAATGCTCTCTAACTTAAGTCTAACCAGTGTTCTGTATTATACAAGGAATATAATGTAATAAAGTCAGGAAGGTGTATCAAATAATACATGTATGTTTCTTGTTTTGTCTGCAAGCCGGGGTCCTATGATTTGAAAACCACCTAAAGGTAATCTTTATCCACCACTGGCCAGATGCATTTTCTTTGGATGTGGTGTGGGTTTCAATGCTGTTTCAATGAATGTGAGTTTCAAGGGCAGAGAAGTTTTAATGCCAAGTATATTTTCATTGTGAGACAGTGTTGCTTTGTTTAGCAGATATCTATTAGCGTTTGTGTGCATTGTGCTAAGAAATGTAAAAATAAAATCAAAATAATCATTGTAGAAGTAAAGCAGTATGCACACAGTGTTTATGGTAAATGGGGCGAAATAGCCAGGTAATGGGACATTGGAATGGCTGCAGGGGGACTCTGGTGCCATATTTTGGTTGTCTGTTCTTCAGTTTGCCTTTGAAAGTTGGTATCCCACAATTCCATTGGAGTGGGTGGGGTTGCTTAATTATGTATGCAAATTTTAAGTTAATCAGCGCACTGATTTTTACCTATTTTTCATGGGCCTTGTCCAGATTTTTGATGTTTCCAGGTTGAGACGTATGGCTGCTGAGCTGGCTACACAAAGGGCAACCTACTACACTGCCGCTAAATACCTAGTCCTAGTGAGCTGGTTTCACAAAGGGTAAACTACTACACTGCCTCAAAATACCTAGTGCTTTTGAGCCAGCTACACAAAGGGTAAGAGCTTGCTGAGGTTCCATGATAGCCAGTGCAGAAGATGGGGTATGAGAAAACAGGATAGCTTAATAACTTACACGGATTACTTCTGTAGGTCTGACAGTCAATTACTTTATTTCTTGAGCACCCTGTTACATTGTTAAAAAAAAAATTATGTTGCCGCTGAAACAGTAACACTTTAATTTTTTTCATAAAAATAATAAAACATAAAACAGAATGCTATATTCTTTATATGAAGGGGTATGTAATTCAAACAGTCTATCAACTTAATTTTTTCTACTGCTTTTTCATGCTAAAAGCCCCGCTGTTCAGTAGAGTTTCTAACATATGCCTTAGTGCTGATAGGACTATGGGAGGTGCAATGGTGACATACATGACAGACACCGTTGTGTCTTTTATGACATGAATGATACATTCCTACTATGTTCAGCCATCTCCTAGCAGGAACCCTTGCTTGGTAACCATGCATGCATTCTTTAGCCTTCACTCGGGTTTCTAATTCTCACCAGATCATAAAACTACCTTTGTCCATACCACTTAAGTCATAGGACTTGTACCAGATCTTCAAGGTTTTGCAGAAATCCAAATCCTTAATAGATCTGAAAACTCTGCATGTGTCTTGGGGGGGTATAAGTGGATACTGAAACTATTACAGAAATTTCTTTGAAAGATTTTACTGTTAGGGTGTGTATGTTCACACAAGTGTATTACTTTAACAACAGAAAATTCCTGTATGCTACCCATAACAAATAGACAAAATCCAAAGCTGCCATAGACTTAATTCAATGCACAGAGCAGAATTCTTGCAAACCTACCACACAGAAGTCTGGCTTTTGTCTAAGCTGGGCATCTTAGTTTGCAGCGTTTTGAAAACATGTGAAAAATTGTCCTGATTAATGATTTTAATCCACCCTGAAGTAGTGCATTTCTAAAATATGCAATAAGTAGTAGCAACCCTTCTGGTGTGTACTTTGTCAAGGTCCTTTAATTAATTATAATTGAATTATGAAGTAATATCAAAAAGCCTCAACAGTTTCATTACATTTTTCAGGACAAAAGCAATATGACAGACCAGACATTTAGACACAGCATATTCAGCAAGTGGTAGTCACTGAATAATGCCTGTCTTCTGTTCATGGATAAGGTAGACAATCTGTCTCTCTCATATTTTGTCATTTTCAATATAAAGGCCACTTATTCCCATAATTAGAGAAAAATACCAATTATTGGATAAATTGTTTTAAAGAGACACACCACATCTGACATGAAAAAAGTGTATCTTCATTCGCATTATCATTGTGGAATGCTGCGTAAGTGACACTTTCTTACGTACTAAGGTTTTCATCTCTGAACTTCTTCTGATTTCAAGTTACTGCTGTAAACGCATATTTCCAGGGCAGAAAATGTTAGAATTAACTTGTTTAAAGGAGGCCAAGTTCAGGTTCTGCAAGAAAACATTTAAATATCAGACTGTATACAAGATTCAAGGTATAGAAATATGGGATTATTGCACCTTTGAGGAAGTATTTTATTTATTTAGCCTTTGTTAAATTAGCATGTCCCACTGGGTATAGCCCAATTAGAGGGAAGACGTGGAGAGAAAAGTTTCAGCATGTGCAAAAGAAAAAAGTAAGAGGACGAAACATAAAAATACAGAAGCAGATCCACATAGCTGCAGTCAAATGGAGATATGTAGTATTACAGCCATATCACAACTCAAGCACTCAGGCAATCACGTAGGTACATTCATAGCAGGTTCAAATAAACACTGCAATTAAGAAAAATAATTAGACTTAAGTACAGATATAAAGTTGCATAGACTAACTAAGGCACTCCTATCATATATTTATTGCAGTAAATTAAGTAACAAACAAAAAACAGAAGCGAAGATAATACATGTGCAGGTTCTCATGAAAAATCACACCTGCATTCAGATTAAAATTAATTATAATTAAATTAAGAAACAATATCAAAAAGCCCCAACAGGTTAAATAAGACCAGTTTAAGGATCTCAAAGAAGCTCAGCTGAGTGACTATTGTGAGTCCGAGAATATGATGGGTAGGGCATTCCAACAGAGAGAGGGGTGTATTGACAGCTTATGGAATTCTGTAGTTTATGGATGAACGGCTGCCTTTTTAAAGGAATGAGGGGTGTATTGACAGCTTATGGAATTCTGTAGTTTATGTATGAACAGCTGCCTTTTTAAAGGAATGAGGGGTGTATTGACAGCTTATGGAATTCTGTAGTTTATGTATGAGCGGCTGCCTTTTTAAAGGAATGAGGGGTGTATTGACAGCTTATGGAATTCTGTAGTTTATGGATGAACGGCTGCCTTTTTAAAGGAATGAGGGGTGTATTGACAGCTTATGGAATTCTGTAGTTTATGTATGAACGGCTGCCTTTTAAAGGAATGAGGGTGTATTGACAGCTTATGGAATTCTGTAGTTTATGTATGAGCGGCTGCCTTTTTAAAGGAATGAGGGGTGTATTGACAGCTTATGGAATTCTGTAGTTTATGGATGAACGGCTGCCTTTTTAAAGGAATGAGGGGTGTATTGACAGCTTATGGAATTCTGTAGTTTATGTATGAGCGGTTGCCTTTTTAAAGGAATGAGGGGTGTATTGACAGCTTATGGAATTCTGTAGTTTATGGATGAATGGCTGCCTTTTTAAAGGAACGAAGGCTGCTTATGCTTCTAATGTTATAAGGAAGGGCATTGTGTAGCAAATATGCAGAGTTCTTAAATGTCTTATCCTTATTGTTTCAGTCACAGATAGAGCCAGATCATGGCCAAATGGGGCCATAGGTAGGGGAATAGACCAGCCCCCCCCCCACAGCCTTTGTGGTGTCCCATTTCTTGCCCCCCATTACAATAAACGCAGCTCGAAACCAGCGCACATGCTATTCTCTTCTTTATGCTTGAAATGTAGGTAGAAACACGGATGTAATTTAAAGCATTTAATTTAAATATCCTTTGTTGACCCAATTAGTCCTGTTAGGCTAGTAAAGTCTTTTCAGGGAGACCCTTGGTGGTATTTATACTACTAGAGGAAATTTGGCCAGGGCATTGGCATTGAGGAACTCCCCTCTCCCCATTTCTTTTGATAGCTCAGGTGCATGTAAAAGATCTTACAGTGCCTACCCCCTTTAACACAAACAGATGGGATCCTCAGTTGGACATTACATCCAAAGGATAATACACTCAGGAGTGGAACACCCTCACCCCTTAAAGCACACTGTAGTATCACCACTCCACATACATGGGGGGAGTAGAACCCACAGACTTCTGCAGCAAAGGGAAGTATGCCACCTGTCATGCTACTAACACTATGAAATTCTGTAGCACAGAAAAGTATGATCATTTGCTAGAGAAAACAATTGCGTATTGAAAACAGACTTGGCATGAGCAACAGCGAAGTCTCTTCCCTTGAAACTTACATTCCTTGAAAATGCACACATGTAGTTTTGAAGATTTTTTTCCATTAAGCAATAAAACAAAATGTATAAACCAATAAAAGACAAAATTACCCACCCATTTCAGCACTGGTAGTTTGAGGAGAGGATTAAGGCTCTTGACACCTGTAGCCAAGGTACAAGGTTTGAACCTGAGTGAGCTAATTAGTCAACCTGCCATTCCTAGGTAGGGTATTTCACATGCACCACTCTGAGTACCTGGAATGAATTCTGAGCCTCCAAAGCAGTTCTCTGGTCCAGGGTTCTATTCTCCATTCAGTCCAAGAAAGCTCAAGCTGTGTGTATTAAATCTTGCTCATTGCTGTGAGTGTCTGTTCTAAAAGATGAATGCAAATTGTTTTAAATGTTTTATTTGAAATTAAATGTTGTGGCAAGCAGCCCCCAACGGGTACTTCGTAACTGCCTAGGTTGCCTAGTACTGGTTCTGGCTGTGGTCACAGGGATCCTGAGACCTGTACTGTCATGGACTTGCGTCCCTGGCAGAAGTTTACCATTTACACAGCATTGTTAGCTGGGGCATGAGACATCACATAACGGTTATAGCTTATTAACTGACCATAACTGTCTCTGTTCCTTTGGAATGAAACAACTACATTCCTTGAAAGAGGCACCAGCACCAAATCTGGTAAGTGAATTGCATTTCTTACTCATTTTTATCAAGAAGACCCTGCTGCAGGTCGGTTACAACTGAACTACCATGTGTTAGCTTGGACCCCCAAGCTATAGCAACTAAACAACACCTAGATTCCCAAGCAGTCCTGCAGAACAATCTAAAATTGCCTGTGAGCATTAAGTTTTCAACTATCGACTTCTTGAGTTTACTTAGGTAATGATCGTTTCTAGATTTTTTAAAGGCCGCATTGTCTTTGTTAGTGTTTGCAATATATATTAGGATACATAGATTACTTCTTGCCACCATTTAATATGACAAATATTTCAAATACTGCATCTAATGATAAGCTTTCTGTGACTATACAGTGTTATTTGCACTGACCTTTCACCTTCTAGAATACATTTGGATTGCGTCACCTGTATTCTTTCTCTATCTTCCTTCATGAACTAATGCATACATAAAGTTATTTCCTAACACTTTCATTTGATTCCCTAACTTTCTTACAGGTACTTGCTTTAGTTTTACCTGCCCACTACACAAAGAGAATCCCTCATTGGTCCTGACACCCCCCCCCCTTTTACTTTGCCAGTAATTCAACCTTTAATTGAAAGAAAGAAAAAGCCATTTCTGGCAGCTCCTGGATAAGTCTGTCAAGGCAAGTGTTCTCCTTTTCAAATTCATTACGGAGACACTGTCGCATGTGTTAAACTAAGGCAGTAAAGACCCCTTACCCCTCATACTGAGGCAGTGCAGTTTAATAGCTCATGCTTTTTACCCAGGGAAACATGGTGCATTTGAATACTTGGTCTCATTAGCTTGTTTAATCTGAAACTCACCTTGCACACTTGTTTCTGATCACCCTTTGAGTTGCTGTATGGGCATAGGGTGAGGAGACCTCTAGATTTGATTCGAGATGAGTGGGAGGCTGAGTGTGAATCCCACAAGGAGTCTGTTGTGGCATATGTCATAAACCTCAGGACAAGGCTCAGGGAACTCATGGGCTTGGCCCAGGAGAACCTCACAGAAGCCCAACAACAGAAAAGGGTCTGGTATGACAGGAATGCTCGAGCTAGAGAGTATGCTGTAGGGCAGCAGGTAATGGTTCTCATTCCTGTCAGACACAACAAGCTGCAGGCAGCCTTGGAGGGACCCTACAAGATAGTAAGGAAAGTCAGTGATGTTAACTACATGGTAGAACTGCTAGGCACGAGGCAGGGGCACAAACTGTACCATGTTAACATGATAAAACCTTACCATGACAGGGAGGCCCTTGTGCTAAGTATTTGCAGTACAAGACAGTAGGAGTCTGAGTGGTATCTATGTCTACAGGGAGCCAGTCAAGAAAATCTCAAATTACTATGGTGAAGCTTAGGGTTGCATGCATATTGATGGGACAGTGCAGCACTGTACTGGGGTCAGCAATGCCAAGGCAGCTGGAATCTCAAGACAGGAAATGGGGAAAGGTATTACCAGATAGGCTCAACCCTCTTAAGCAACGTAAGGGTCACTCGAAAAACTATCTTGAGTTTTCGGGGAGGGGATGACAAACCAAAATGCTGCTAGCCCAGCTAGCTGGAATTTTGTAAATAATCATATGTCATTTGTGAATATCAACATGATTCATATGCTTGTCTTACAAATGTAAGAGAACTATATGTTATGTGTATATTAAACTACTGGTACAGAAGTGTGTGTTGAACAGGGTTTTCAGTACTGAGCTTTAAGAATGTAACCAGAGCATACCCTACTGGAAAAAAAAAAACAGAAATGTATATTAGCTATATACCTGTGCAAATTTTTATTTATTTATTTTTATTTATTTAAATTTGTTGACCGGGACTGTCCGACTGGACGTGGGTCCATTTTCAGCGGAGGCCCGGGGAGAAAAGCTCCACAGTTAAAATAAACAGACAGTAGTTACATTGGATTACATAGCGATTAACAATTTAATATAGAAATTACTTACAACATATTTACAGATGAAGAACATAGTACATCAGTAGACAACTAGAATCTTTATCTGTGAAGTACATAACAGGCATTAACAGATGTAACAATGAGAAGTTCCTGCTGTATAATAAGTACTAGGCTTATGAGCATCTGAGCTTGCTATCATCAAGGTAGTTAGTGGAGGTGAAAGAAAGGTAGTAGTTGGATGGGGTGGATGATATTAGAGTGGGAGTTGCAAGGGCATAGCCAGCATGTTTTTAGGTGCGCTTTTAATAAAGTTTTGAAGTTGGTGCATGATGGTACGGAGGTAATTGTGGGTGGGAGTGAGTTCCATAATTTGGCTATGGCGCAAGAGAATAGTGCTTCACCAGCAGAGTTATTGGCTTTAGTGATCTGCAAGTGATTTTTGTTGCTGGATCTTAGTGGCCTGCTGGTGCAATAGGGTTGGAGTAGATTCTGGAGGGATGGGACATTTAGTGGATGGTTTACTAGTTTGTGGGCGAGTGAGAGTTGATACCACTGAAGGAGGTGAGGGAGTTCAAGCCAGTCCAGTTCAGCAAGTGAGAGACAGTGGTGACTATGGTAGGATGCCCCAGTGGCGAATTTGGCGATTTTGTTGTAGCAGGTCTCTAGCTTGTTTAGATCACATTGCCTTAGGTTGGTATATACTGGAGAGGCATAAAGTAGGGTGGAGATAAGGTGGAAATTTGCTATTGAAATCTTTGCTGCTTTGGTGAGAAATTGTTTATTTCTGTATAATGCTCCTAGTTTTTTTGTGGACTTTTTTTATGGTCATGGATATGTGAATGTCAAATTTTAGTTTATTGTCTATTTCCACTCCTAGCAATTTGGTGTGTTCAGTTGGGTATATAGTGGTGTTGTCTTTTGCTGTGATGTTAAAGTGAGAGTTGTTTTGAGTATGTTTGGTGGGTTGGAAGATGAGTAGTTTAGATTTGTTTGGGTTGAGTATTAATTGGGCATCGGATAACCATGTTTCAACAGAGGAAAAGGCTTCCTGTGTGACTTTTTGCAGTTTGGGTAGGGACTGGGCTGAGCAGATGATGGTCGAGTCATCTGCATATTGGATGAGTATGCCATGTTTGGTGGCAGAGGCTAGATTATTGGTGTAAACAGAGAAAAGTAGGGGTCCAAGGATGGATCCTTGGGGAACCCCTATGCAGACAGGTAGTTGGGGAGATATGTCATTCTGCCATACAACGGATTGTTGGCGGTCAGACAGGTAACTCTGAAGCCAGTTGGTGACTGATTGTGAGAAGGATAGGTTATTGAGGACAGAGATAAGTTGTTTGTGTGGGACCATGTCAAATGCTTTAGATAGGTCTAGGAAGGTAGCAGAGGAGAGATAGCCATTGTTTTTATGCTGAAGGATAGTGTTAGTAAAGGAGAGTAAGGCAGTGGTGGTGCTATGGTTTGGTCGGAAACCATGCTGAGTACTGGAAAGGAGGTTGTTAGTAAGGAGGTAGTGTGAGACCTGAGAGTGTATGCATCTCTAGTATTTTGGAGAGTGGAGAGAGAATAGCTATGGGGCGGTAATTGGTTAGTTCTGCAGAGGGTCCGCCTTTGTGGAGGGGGATTATATGTGAGACTTTCCACAATGTGGGAACGTAACTTTCTGACAGAGATCGGTTAATCAAGATGGATACTGGGTAGACCAGAGCATCAGCTGCGATTTGTAGGTATTCACTTGGGAGGTTGTCTGGTGCTAATTTGGTGGGTTTAAGTTTAGTTAAGAGTTTTTTTTATGTTGGAGGTAGTTACAGGAGAAAAAGAGAAGGCAGTGGGGAGATTACTAGTTGAAGGTGTGGGTTGGAGGGGAGGGGGGTTGTGATGTTTAGCTAGTGATAGTATGGTTTGGGTGAAGTGTGTGTTGAATGAGGTAGCAATATTTTCTGAGGAGTGAGGGATGTTAGGAGGAGGGGTACTGACTTTACCTGGGTGGAGGATGGAGTTTATGGAGGACCAGAATTGTTTGGGGCTGTGTTGTGAGGAGTCTAGGGCAGACTGGTAGTATTGGAATTTGTCCCGTTTTATTAGCTTTTTGACTCTATTGCATAGTTCTAGGAATTTCTGTCTAGCTGCGGGGGTTTTGGTTTTGTGCCAGTGCTCCCAGGCTTTATCCCTGTTTTTCATTTCTGACTTAGTGGTTTTCTGTAGCCATCGGGACGGTTGTGCTTTGGTTCTGGAAAATCTTATGGGGGCATGGTAATTAAGGATGTTCAGGAAGGTAGCATTAAAAAATTCAACTGCATCATCTAGACTGAGGTACTTTAGAGCCTGCCAGTTACATTCTTTGAGGGATGAGATGAATGTGAGCGGGTTAAAGTTTGTTTTTTTACGTATTTGACAATAGATGACAGGTTTAGCTTGGTACAGGTATTTTTTGAGTAGGAATGTTGGGGAGTGATCACTGAGGCTATCTGATAAGCAGCCTGTTATATATGACTGGGGGTTCTTACTGACTAGTATCCAGTCCAGGGTAGTGTGCTTGCTGGAGTTTTTATTTATCCTTGTTGGTGACTGGACTAGTTGGGTGAAGCCATGAAGGTGTACATGATGGGTTGGATTGTTGCCAGAACAGGATTGCCAGTCAATATTGAAATCACCTAAGATGATAGTTTCTTGGGGGAGATGGTAGGTAGACCAGCTGAGGAGGTTTTCTAGTGGAGGGATGTTTTGGCCAGGTGGGAAGTAGCATCCAATTATGTTGATGGTTTTGTTTTGGTTAATTTTGAGGTTGGTATATATTATTTCTTCATTGCCTATTTGTGGAGCTGATGATTTTAAGATCTGGATGTTTAGATGCTGTTTAAATATTATAGCTACACCACCTCCTTTTTTGTTTAGCCGGTCTACTCTTAGTATGCCGTAACCTGTAGGGAGTATTTGCTCACTGGTAATGTGAGGTTTTAGCCAGGTTTCTGTCAGAATGACTATATCTGGGGAGTATAAGTCTATGGTGGCATGGAGTTCATGGACTTTGTTGGATATACTTCTAATATTTAGGCTTAGTAGAAGGAAGTCACTTGGCTTTCTATTGGCTGTAATATGGGAGAAGTTGTGGTTTCTAGTCTGATTATGAGGATTGGGGTTGGAGGTGGTAGGGCCAGGGTTGGGGTGGATGTCTCCACTTAGGGCTAGTTTTGATATGCATGAAATTATTAGTTTTCTCAGTTTTTGAATGTGTTTGTTTATAAGGGAAACTTTATGATTGTGCTCTGTGGGTAATAGGTATGGTGGGAGGGTTACTATGTTAAGTTGTAGGGATGCTTTACGTTTGAGTAATATAGTTGGTAAAATATGTGGGGGGTGCATAGGGATGGTTCTTGAGCTGGTGGGAGGGGAGCTGAGTATGGGTGAGACATGGGTGGTGGTGTGAGTAGTAGTACAGTGTAAGTGGTTGAGTGGGGGAATGATGGAGCTTTGGTAGGATGTAAGATATGCAAGGAGAGTGCATGCAGTGAGCAAAGGAAAGGTATGTTTGTACATTCTAGTTGAGGAGGTGTGATAGTAGAGGGAATATGGAGGAGGTAGTGTTGGGTTAGCACTGTGGTTGGCTATTAGAAAGATGGGAGGGGTTTGAGTGCAATAAGGGTGGGACCACTGGGGGCAGGAGGAAATAGGGGGCAGGGTGGGGAGCGAAGCGGGTAGAGACCCTGTTAGGTTCTTGTATGAGGGGCTGGAAACAATCACAAAGCAAAGACAAGCATGTGTTAAGAAACAATCACAATTGACCAAGGACTGCTCTGAAACTGTAAGTCTTTTCTTAATTTCTCAGGTGGAAAAACAGGATAACCTTGTATCAGTAGGCTACTGTGGTCATAGTTTAAATTAACAAACACACAGTATTGATCAGTTATGGATACTATTTGCTAACAGAAGGGAATAAGATAAAGTGGAAGATGTGTGTGGTGGTGGGGGGGGCGGGCTGCTTACAGCCAAAGCAGAGTGTTCTCCAGGGGAAAATGAAGATTAGCTCAAACAGGTAGACACATACTCAAAGTTAACTGTAGCTGTTTGCAGACAGTTCAGACCCGGACTGTGCTTTTCTTATAAGAATGTTAAAGGTGGTACCGCAGTTGAATACGTAAGAGTGGTGTTAGGTCTAGAAAAGAAGAGTACAGAGAGGAGTAAGCACTTTTGAGATGGTAAATATATATTATAAAGATTATAAAAAACACACTGAGCAAATAGCTACCACATGCAGGACAATGTCCTGAACCACTACGTAGTATATGCAGATACTGAGCCAATTGGAAGAACATTAGAAAACAAAAATCCAGACAGTTATGCAGCCACAGATAAAAATATAGCGAGCAGCAATCTGTCGTGGTTCTCTAATGTGATTCTATCCACCAGTAACAGCACAAACTTATAAAAATTATTTAGACACTAGTATGAGCTGTCTACACACAACACAATTACATGAATAACATTAGTGAACAAGGTGCAGCTATGTAAATAAACCATACATGCTATTATACTAGTAACAACTTGGTGCATGCCATAGTAACATCAAAAATAAAGCATAAAACATATTAGATGTCTAACACAATTCAACATAAACATATACAGTTGTAAAATGTCTAATACAATTCAACATAAATAGGCATTTACAGTTGTAAAACACTTACTGGAGAGACACTGAGCCTTCATGGGGCCTGCAGAGTGGATTGTAGTTTTACAAATGGTGCCTGCCACAGGTAATATTTATTAACTCTGGGATTGTCTTAAGGTAATAAACAGGGAAGGGGGAGGGGAGAACAAGGGTGTGAGCAGGCAGTTCTTTGTACTGCTGCTAATGAGCCAAAACAAGACAAGTATGTGTTAAGAACAATCACAATTGACCAAGGACTGCTCTGAAACTGTAAGTCTTGTCTTAATTTCTCAGGTGGAAAAACAGGATAACCTTGTATCAGTAGGCTACTGTGGTCATAGTTTAAATTAACAAACACACAGTATTGATCAGTTATGGATACTATTTGCTAACAGAAGGGAATAAGAGAAAGTGGAAGATGTGTGTGGTGGTGGTGGGGGGGCTGCTTACAGCCAAAGCAGAGTGCTCTCCAGGGGAAAATGAAGATTAGCTCAAACAGGTAGACACATACTCAAAGTTTTACTGTAGCTGTTTGCAGACAGTTCAGACCCGGACTGCGCTTTTCTTATAAGAATGTTAAAGGTGGTACCGCAGTTGAATACGTAAGAGTGGTGTTAGGTTCAAAGTTAACTGTAGCTGTTTGCAGACAGTTCAGACCCGGACTGTGCTTTTCTTATAAGAATGTTAAAGGTGGTACCGCAGTTGAATACGTAAGAGTGGTGTTAGGTTCAAAGTTAACTGTAGCTGTTTGCAGACAGTTCAGACCCGGACTGTGCTTTACTTATAAGAATGTTAAAGGTGGTACCTCAGTTGAATATGTAAGAGTGGTGTTAGGTTCAAAGTTAACTGTAGCTGTTTGCAGACAGTTCAGACCCAGACTGTGCTTTTCTTATAAGAATGTTAAAGGTGGTACCGCAGTTGAATACGTAAGAGTGGTGTTAGGTTCAAAGTTAACTGTAGCTGTTTGCAGACAGTTCAGACCCGGACTGTGCTTTTCTTATAAGAATGTTAAAGGTGGTACCGCAGTTGAATACGTAAGAGTGGTGTTAGGTTGGAGAGACACTGAGCCTTCATGGGGCCTGTAGCAGAGTGGATTGTAGTTTTTTGTAAATGTATGTTTTACTAGTAGAAACTGGAACATACAGAGTTAACTTGCAAAACTTCAAGAAAATAACTTGAAATTTAAGAGTTTTACGATTGTGTTATCTCTCAGTTTCAGCTCAGCAGCAGACACAATGTCTAGAGCTAGAAGTTTTTGTATTGTCTTGAAATAGAAATAATTACTAGGTTTCAAATGTAAAATCATTTAATTGTTTTACATCTTCCATGTTCTGTAAACGTCTGAGATGAGAGATATGTACTTTTCACACAGATATGTTAAAATTCTATAAATTTCTGTTTAGCATGGGAACTTAAGTCAGGTGACAAAGAGTGGTGTCATCTAAGCTAACCCAGCAGTAATGTTTGATATTAATTTAAGAACTATCTCAGAGAGACTGGGTATTTTGTTTTTTTTGTCTTTGACCTGGAAACAGCCATCATCAGCACTTCTGCCTACGTGTTGTCTGTAAGTAAGACTTAGGGCATAGTATTTCTCTTAGATGTAGATAGGAATATAGTAAAGATTAGTTTAGATGTTTTCTATATTTATTTGAGAGTGTCCTGCAATGTTGTTTTAAAATATTTCCTGTGATTCTGAACTCTGTAGTCTATTTGTTCTTTTATTATTAAATATATTTAAACCTATGTTTGTGGCTGACATTTGTGAGACATATTTAGGCTCTTAGAGTACTTGCATATGTATTTGGTGACACTGTACATGCTACTCCTAAATAACCTTGCTCTTGGTCACACTTACCATTTGAATAATAGTAACATTACACAGTAGGATTGGTCACCCTTTGCAAGGGACATATAGTAGCTGATAAGTAGGGGTTGGTAGCAGTGATAACTACCTTATAGTCTGTTCAGAAGGGGGCATAGCTAGTAAACCTGTGCAGGCCTTCCCCAGGAGTATGTGTGTGTTTGTATATAAATCAAATCTCAAAGTGTGTGTGTGTCAGCTACTTGGACAGGGACACGAAGCACTGGTTGGACAGAGGGGATGCTGGAGGTCTTGGCTTCACCCCTCAGCTGAAATCTCAACCCTATAGCTGTGCCAGTGGGGAGTGTTATTGGGGATCTATAGAAAGAGGGAGAAACCATTCCCAAACTGACTGTGATCACTGTGTGCTCTTAAGGGAAATTGTACTTTACTGTGTGTGTACTTGTCATCCTCCCATTGTGTACATCCCTCACTGTTGCCAGTGGTGAGTATTGAGGCTCCATGATTACTCGGCCAGTGCTGGGGCATCACAGCATTTACACTTCTGTTTGCTAGCATGTATACATTAAAGGGTTAAATATCTCTTATCTGACTGGCATCCAACCGATTGTATTACAGAATGTCTGGTACTTGATACAAACAGATAAACAAACAGGTGTAGGAAGTATCACAAAACTGCTTAAATACAGAAACATTCACAATAGAAAAGACTCCCTAAAAGTTTATTCACCTTGAAACAGAACAAAAAGTAGCTTAGCAACAGACTGCATGACATCAGCAGAATTCCAAAGGTATTAACAACAGACAGTTTCATGGACAAAATCTGGATGGTATAAAAAATATATAAAGGACATTAAAAGTGTATGATGTTAGATCTGATTCTTTGTTATATCTGGTACACTGGAGAACATTTTCCTTGCTGCCTGAAAAGTTTAATCTGAGACATTAAAACCTGTAAACTGTGATATTATTGTACATGTTGTCTGTTATATAGACAAGTTATTTTAGTAGTACTTGCGCAAAAGTTAATATATACTGCTGAAAAGGTTAATAGTTTGCAAATTTCAGTGCATTTATTAGACTTTGGTTTCAGCAAGCCGCAGCAACACAGACACCTGCATTTAATTTTTCAGTCAGACCACAACATAAACCATTGGTTGCCACAATCAGTTACAAGCAGTGGTCAGAAAAGGCTCTATGGTTAACAGAGACCAGACTGGAGACCTGGTAGTTGACTGTAGAGAAAGCACAACAGTTCAAGGAATTACTCAAGCCTCTAACACCTCAAGAATAGAAAGAAATAAATGGACTTGAAGAAGAATGGCAGCACCTCAGAACAGCTTGTGCTAGGACTACAGAACAGATATACGGCCTAGCCACGTATGGAAATAAGGTACATAAGGAAAGCTGGTGGTGGAATGCAGAAGTCCAGGAAGTCATCAAAAGAAAGAAATAAGGAATGCAGGAAAAAGTGGGCAATAGAAAAGACAGACCAGAATGTCAAGGAATACTGGTTGGCTAACAAAGAGGCTAAGAGAGGAGTTTGAGTAGCAAGGAACAAGGCATCAGAGGCACTCTACCAGCTTATGGAAAGTAAGTCAAAGAAACTATATCAGGCTGCAAAAGAAAGACAAAAAGATAAAGAAGACAGTCAGACACCCTTTGTAAGGGATGACAGTAAGATCCTGCTTACCAGTCCGCAGGACATCAAAGGCAGATGGAAGGAGGACTTCCAGTGGCTTCAGAATGAAGAAGGCCCCACAGAAGCTGTACTGCCACAGACACAGCCTAGGATGAAAGAAGAGGAAGAACCCACCATGGCAGTAGATGTGACTTCAGTGGTTGTATTAGAAAGAGAAGGTTTTAAATTTTTTTCATGGGGGAGAGATTTTCGAAAAAAATAACTAGTTCATTTTTGGGAGGCTGAGAATGAGTTGTGAGTTACAAAGCCTTGTTTCAGTGGCTGTTAAAGCTTTCTGAGTAATTTTTTGTATACGTGCTAGGTTGTCTGATGTACATACGACTGTGGAGTCATCTGTGTACTCTATTAGGGATTCCTGTTGTGGATGTGTGAAGGGTGCTGGTAAGATTGTTAAAGAGGAGGAGATCAAGGATAGAGCTTTGTAGTACACTGGTGGTGACTGGGAGGTAAGGAGAGAGCATGGAGTACCATTTTACTGACTGATACCTATTGGACAGGTAGCTTTTGAACCATAGAAAGCAGGCTGAGAGAGACCTAGTGAGGACATTTGAAGTAGACATTTGCTGTGACAAACTGTGTTGAAGTCTTTACACAGGTCTAGAAATAAGGAACAGACGAGTTTGTCTTTATCTCTAGCTTTATTGACTGTAGCTAGAAAAGTTAGTTCATTAATCAATTTAATTAAGCATAATTAGGCATCAATTAATGTTGCATTTTCTTTGCTTATATCAAACACAAGCACTTACACACTAAATTTTTCATTAACTGTTTTGCTTATTGTTATGCATACGGCATGAGAAATGTTTCAGGATGTGCAGTGAATTATAGAATATCAATGCACCTCTTAACATACAAATTAAAATTCATTATGATCATGTAGTCCTCTAAGAGTCTGTGAGTTCTAAAAGTAGTCGTCCCAGGAATTTTTTCAATTTGACTATACAGAAAACATGTTGCATTTAATAGGTTTTCACACTGTTGTAACTGCCATCCCTTCATAGCTAGGCAAAGTATCATCTTTAGTCAATGCATTGGGATAATTAGGACTGTATCAGGTTCATAGTTTCATAGGTACTTACTAGACTACTGATCACTGAGAATCTTTATAAGCCTACCCATATATTCTTATAAAGTTTTTAGCTTTTATGTTTTAAGTAAAAATAACCCAGATATATGCAGAACATTTACATGTTGCTCCCGTCCATGAGGGACAAGGGTTCTAAACCAGCGATGCATTTGTGGTTATCCATCCATTCGTCCAGATTACATTTGAGTATTGAAAGAGAAGTGCTTTGCTTTATGTGAAGGGGAAGATGATTCCAAAGAAGTAATATTCTCTGTGATACATAACTATCCTTCCAATATGCTCTATTTACATTGCAAATGAGATTTATTAACAGCCTCCCTGAAACTTATACTCCAGGAACTCTTCCCGACGATATCAGTGACCATATGCTTACCTACATTATTAGACAAAATGTCCATATTCCAACTACTCATAATCTCAAAACCTCTCGCTCAAAAAAATTCTTCAATCCAGACAGCTTCCTAAATGAATTACAAGCATGTGACTGGTCACCACTAACCCATCTTGAACTGGATGAGGCTGTTACCTATTTTAATACTAACTTTCTTCAAATCCTTGACTGCTACTAGAATAATAACCAAATTTGCCCCTTGGCTCACAAAACAAACGAGGCAAAAGATACTTCTCAGAAATAAAATCTGGACTAAATGGAGAGCCACCAAATGTCCAACAGATCACCTCCTCTTTAAACAGCTAAGAAATGCCACCAAGAAAAATATTCTTAGAGACAAAAAAGACTTCTACCTTCACCTCCAGCAAACCAGTCAACAAACTCCACAAAAATTTTGGTTGGGGATAAACAAACTTCTTCAGCCAGGTCACCCTACTACTCCAGACCCAGCCAGTCTCAACCATAACAACTCCAACCAGATCCCTGATGCCTTTAATAACTAATTTACAGAAGCCATTCAAACACTAGCCAATTCCTTACCACCCTTCACTGCTTCCCCACTAAATATCCCCAATACTTCATCTCCCACCTTTCATATACAACCTGTATCTACATATCTCATCTGTAAGTTACTTTAAAAATTGAAACATTGCACCCCTTCTGCTGACCATCTCCCATCTGAATACCTACAAATTGCCGCAAAAGCCATTGACTTTCCCATCTCTATCCTTATTAACAGAAAGATCTCAGAAGGCAAAATCCCTACTTTATGGAAAGTATCCCACATCATCCCTTTACATAAAGGTGGATCTTCTATTGAGCTTTCTAACTTTCGTCCTATTGCTTTGCTCTCCACATTAGCTAAGATAATGGAAAAAACTACTTAACCACTTACTACAAAATAACCTACTAGCAAACTGCCAACATGGCTTTAGGCCATTCTATAGCACATCGACTGCCCTCTTATCCTTTACCAACTCTATAAACAAAAATCGTAACAATAACTCTTTTTCCTCTGCACTATTTATTGACCTGTCAAAAGCCTTTGATATGGTTAACCATAACTTACTTCTAGACAAACTAAAGGCCCACTCTCTCGATCCTCAAGCTATACAATGGTTTAGGTCTTATCTGGAAAATAGACATCAAGCAGTACTTTGGCATAGCAATCTGTCTTCACTACTCCCAGTAAATATAGGAGTACCCCAAGGCTCTATCCTAGGTCCCCTACTCTTCTCCTTATTTATTAACAATCTACACATGAACATACCTCAAGCCACCTGCATTCAATATGCAGACGACTCCACCTTAATCTGTTCAGCCAAGAATATAGTCTCTCTCCACTCTCTCACCCAAACTGTTTTTAATAATGTTGAAAACTGGTTTTTGCAACACTGCCTACTCCTGAATCCCAAAAAAACAAAACTGCTGCTTTTTACTCCAACCCATAAATCACCTATTCCATTCTTCTCTGCAACCTCTAACAATGGTACCAACATAACCCCAGACACTACAACCCGCCTACTAGGTGTAACAATTGATAATCGTCTCAGCTTTGATGACCACATCAACTGCACCATAAAGTCTGTTAACAAAAAACTTGGTACCCTCTATAGAATTAAACCCTTCCTTACCCCTTCTGCAAGGAAAAGTATTGCCCAGACCCACCTAATTTCCACCCTTTTCTATGCCTCTGTTATATATACTAACCTATCCAAAAACAACCTCTCTAAACTCTCCACCTGTTATAATAGTATAACCAGATTCATTACATGCTCGCCTTTAAAACTCTCCACTGCCTCAACCTCAAACAACTTGAATGGCTAGAATTGCAAAACCACATACTCTGTCAACAACTACTTATTACTCAAAAGATCCTATACCACCCTAACAACACACCTATCCTCACTAATCTAATTACACCATATAAAAATCTAGCTACACTACGCTCTGCTAATAAGCTTCTAGTTTCCTCTATTAAATCCAACAACAAGGCCGGTGATTCACTTTTCTCAAACACCGCAGGTACAAACTGGAATCTGCTTCCTTCTGAATTATCAAGCCTTGCTTCGACTTCTCTATTTAAAGAACATCTCAAAACTCATTGGCTCTGTCCATGTGCTAACCCAGACTCATATCTTTTTCCCCTTCCTTTTTCTACTCCTCTAACCTATGCCTCCAAATCTAGCTATTACCCTTTTTCTTCATAATATGAGGATAAAATATAACTTCTTTTTCTCTTAACTGAGTCTTGCTCATACCTTCTCGTGGGTGCAGTATACCGTTTAGTATAATATTTTACTAAAATTTTTATAGTTTATCATTTTTAATTTTTCTTTCAACAATGCTGCCTCTGTATTTGCTTTATCATGTCTTTTTATATTGTTAACTTTGTCACTGTTCATGCTTGGAGCTTTTCTCCCTGGGCCTCTACTGAAAATGGACATATATCCAGCTAGACTAGCCCGGTCAACAAATGTAAAATAAATAAAATAAAATAAATATAGATCTCTTGAGTGAGTGTTTAAACCTCAGTTGGACTTGTAAGTTTGCAGTAGGTCTGAAAGGATAGAGTCTGTTGAGACATTGTACACAAGGCAGAGATCACCCCTTCAGTACAACACTGAGAAGAGGGACAGGACTTTGATTTGATCTGCTTAGGTTTTATGATGTAGACCCTTGACTTTCTCAGTAAGAAGTCGTTATGGACATTTGAGATGTGACATGTTTGGACAGGTACATACTGAAGAAGCATTGCACTTAACCATTGGCCTGATGAGTGCAGGATAGAGTGGAATGATCACATTCATGGACCTGGTTGTCATAGCCATAGTAATAAGTTCTGCAGTGAAAAAACTCTTCCTTAGAATAGCAGACATGTGGTGATAGAAGGACAGTTTGCTGTCTACAGAGCTTCCCAGGTCCCTAACTACTGGATCTATTTTCAGAGGTGTTTTGTTAATGTGATAATTGCAAGGAACTTCTTGCTTGCCAAAATATAGTATTATATATATTTCCTGGCTATTGGTTTTATTCCATTGATTTGCCACCAGTCATTACTATGGAAAAGGTCCTCTTGGGGAGTTTATGATGGCACAAATTTTACAGTCATCTGCAATTTTGGTCAACCATAAACCCTAAAGAGGAGATTTGACCTTAGTGAAGTAAAGGCCAAAGAGGAGTGACCCAAGGACTGAACCTTGGGGTATGCTGCTAGTGACAGGTCTTTTTGAGGAGGTAGAGCAGCCCACCCTAATTTCTTGAGTTTTATTTGTGATCTAATTTCCTATCCAACAAGTCACATAAGGATTAACTTTTAACTGGGATAGCTTATCTATGATCGCTTAGTGTGGGGTGATGTTGAATTCCTTTGTGAGGTTCAGATATCCAGTATGTACTAATCTGCCCTCATCCATTTCTTCTGTGACTCTTTCAAAGAGGTCAACCAGATTAAGTAGGCAAGATCTGCCCTTAACAAATCTGAATTGGCTTTGGTCAAGAGTTTATATGTTATCTATGTCATTATTAGTACAATAGTGATTCATTCCATAGCTTTACAGATGAGGCTAAAGTGGAAAAATGTTTTTTGTTTGTTGTTTTATAAATATGAAGGCATTGACGCCTGTAATGCCTTCATCTTATATGGTGGGGCTGGACATGTGGTAGGCAATGAAACCCTGCACTGATGGGGTGATCTCAATGGTCTTGAACCAGGTCTCCATAACAATGCATATATTAATGTTTCCCTGTGTAAAGAGTGCATATAGGAACTGGATTTTTTTGCTTAGGCTCCTTGTGTTGAGCAACAATTCTTCTCTGGTGACTGAATTCTGTTTTTCTATACTGGAAGTTCTATAATACTGAAGTTGTCTAAAAAGGGCACTATGAGGGTAGAGATGGATTTAGCCAATATATGAAAACAGTTGGTAGGGGGCATGCAAAGCTGATACTAATGATCCTTTATACAAACATTGAGTGTTATGTGTTCATTTAACAAATTTAAATTTCACCATCTTTAAAAGGGGAGATTGGCAAATAATTTTGGAATATAAGGAACTCTGGTGGCAATTGTTATTAGAATCAACTTTTATGGCATAAATTATAAAACTTCTGAAATTGTGAGCTTCATAGGATCATAGGAGATTACTAAGCTATTGACCCGGAGGTCATTTTAAGCTTAGCCTAGCTGTTTCAACCCAACCGTACAGGTACTAGTCAATACCCAAGATTGCATTTAGTGATGACTGCCCGTGGCCAGGAAGGTTGTGGGCACTATCCCCGGTAAGAATTTATGGTGTCCCATCCACTCGTCTAGGTTCCTCTTGAACAATGTCACAGAGGTGCTCTGTTTCACATGAATTGATAGCCTGGTCCAAAGACGTGACAGTCACTGGGAGATAAATCTGTCCCTCCAGCATATCCTATTTAAGTCACAGGCCATATTTAAGTCCCTGGAATGGGTAACCCTAGAGCCATTTGATTTATGGATATGCAGTAAGTTCATTAGGTTTGGGTCTTGGGTTGCTCTGTAGGCCAAGGTATAAGTCTCCCCTAAGAAGTCTATATGATACAGAGTATAGTGACAGGGATTTTAATCAGTACGTGTCAGGCACATGCTGGAGGCTCTTGATATTCTTTGTTAGAAACCTCTGAGGTCTGTTTAATTGTAGGTGCTTAGTACGGTACAAACCAAATGGGGCATTATACTTAATTATGGACCAGAAAAGTGCCGAGTATAGGGGGGTTATGACTTCTTTTGCTCTCAAGGTGATGCCTTTACTAATCAAGTGAGCTACGTGGAAAGCTTTTCTTACAATGGTAGGCACGTAGTGGTCGAAGTTAAGGTCGTGGTCAACCTATGATCCCAGGTCCCTTTCCACTTCATGAGTACTTAGGGCATTGTTACTGATTTGATAGTGTGAAGGGACATTCTTTGTGCTGAAGGGAATGATGATGCATTTCTTGGATATGCTGGGATATGAAAAGGAATATAAACAAAAGTATAAAAGCGTTATAGAATTTCATAAAAAATAAAAAAAAGATATTTTGCCCATTAACAATGGAGATGCATTTCGAAATTGTGATGAGTTAAACAGATATTTAATATTTATTTATTTATTTTTTTAAGGATATATTATTGGTTGTATGTTATTTAGGTATGTTTCTTTAAGGGAATTGATTTAATGGATTTAATTGTTGGGTCATGTGACAGCATGAGCTGCATTTAATAAATGCTGTATGGTGGATTCATTTATTCTGATGAAATCCTTGGTTGTGTATTTATTTATTTATTTATTTGCCATTTATTAACCCGGTTGGTCTGGCTGGGCAGGTGCCCTTTTTCAGCAGAGACTCAAGGAGAAAAAGCTCCCTTTAGAGTAAAGCATTTGTATAATCAATAAGGTATTTACACATACAATCAAATACAGCATTTAAAATATGCAAGCAAGAGGAGGTAGCATTTTGCATAGATATATATGTATGTATATATAATTAGCTGGGGGGACTCATTTCCCTACAAAGATTAACTTTTTTTTTGTAATTTTTGAATGGCTGGTGATTGACAAGTTGTGCTCAATCACTTGCTGTTTGATTTTTTTTAAATATATATATATATATATATATATATATATATATATATATATTGCTTCATAAAGACATTTATCCACACGTGCACTATGCAGTCGCATGATGATTCTTTATGAATTCTCCCCAGAGGATTTACTATTTTCAATATTCACCCCAATACTTGTGGAATGCATTTCTGAGTGACCTTAGACTTTCTCATGACCACATATGTTTCAAAACCTCCCTAAGCAAGATAATGGTTAATAGGCAAAATCTGTTTTATTTATTTTATTTTTATGAAATTGTATAACGCTTTTATACTTTTGTTTATACTCTTCTTCATATCCCACCCACAAAATTACTGCAATAGGCTTCACTATTGAAAGAGGCATACACCATAATCGGCATTATAGGGTGAGTACCTGCAAACTGCAAAACAAATAATGACCTGACTGCCATCTTCTTCACTTTCCTTTAAACTATATGGACGTCTTTGTTTCTTATTTATTGTGCTGTTTGTAACACGCACATCCATTTGCTACTGTAATTATACTATAATAGCCTGTCTGCTAGATTTTTTTTTAAATCCGTTCTTGTATATTCTTTTTCTTGCCCCATACCTGATCACCATCCTTTATTTGGCCCTAACTCCTTGCCCCGTGGTTCATGTGTGAGCTCTGAGCCTCATACGCCTATCCTTGTGTGCCTGTACTTTTCCACAAATGCTCAGTAAATGCTATCACATGGACATGTGTACTGGGTAATTGACTGATGCATGCTGGGGCTTCTGTTTAAAAGGATAATAGCCTACAGGGGCTGCCTAGTCAACACATTAAATCAGTAACTACTTTCATACATGCATACATAATCTGAAATAGCAGTAATCGGAGACAGAAATACTTAATCACACTTTTCTTTGTATGCAGTGCTCTGGGGTTAGATTAAAGGGAGGAAAAAGCATTCTCTGATGATAGAAACTTACCTTAGATTACTTTCCTTTCCCATAAAGGAAAATAGCATTCAGTACAAAGGGGTTAATAAAGTTCATTCCGACAAGTCAATTGAAAACTTCATTACTTGAAACCATTCTCTATGACAAACATAACCACAGCGCTACTTGGCTACTTCTCTATCCTTGATTTTTATTTTGATGTTCAGGTTGGTCAGTACCGCTTACACGGTATTGTTTTACTATTCCTTGGCTAGATGTCTTATTATTGTATGTTGTTATTGTATATTATTATTTTATACGGGTCTATATTATCTTGTCGAAATGGCATAACAGTGAATGCCGATTCAGTGACAAATAAACAACGAACTGCAAATACAGCAAAAGCCCAGGTCACCAATTTTTTTCCTAGGGAAAAAAATCGGTAGACCAAGAAGACACAACACACCACTTAAAACATTTCAAAGTGGGCCTTCGCCCCCCACATCCTCTCCAATGTGGGGGACTGTGCCCCTCATACCCACTCTAACTAAATAAACCAACTCTGAGATCACACTACAGTGGGGTAAAGGGCAATGTCATGGTGACATCCAAACGATTTTTTTTCCCTAGGGAAAAAAAATCGCTGACCTGAGCTGTCATGTTATTTGAAGTTCACTGTTTGTCGCTGAAATGGCATTCGCTGTTATGCCATTTCGACAAGATAATATAGACCCATTTTATATACCACATTTGTAGTCTTCTGAACTAGACCCCAAACAGAATGTAAACTACATGTTTAATTTCAATAGAAAGGTGAAAATGAAAAATACAGCTTTCCTGTGTTACAATGATTACAAAACCCAGGGGCTTCCATGTTGTCTTTATATAGAATACAAAAAAATAATAATAATCCAAAATGGAAGAAAATAAAAGTCATAAACTGAGCCAGTGGCAGCCTGAAATGTTGTTTCTCTACCTTTTCTCTTTTGACTAACCAAAGTGTGTTTATACATTAAGAAGGCTGGGACTGCAATTCTAGTGGCTGTAGTAAAGTAGCCGGAGCCTGGCCAGTCTGAGCTGGGAAAAGTAGCCAGAGCCTGGCCAGTCTGAGCTGGGAAACATACAAGAAGGCTGAAAGTGAGAATTGCTTCTTGTAGCTGGTTATTTGATTTGTTTCCGGTACCCTTCCATTGTCTATCTAAAGTGTGTTTTTCATTAAGGAGGCTGCACTGCTATTCTAGTGGCTGTAGTAAAGTAGCCTGGTCAGTCTGAGTTGGGAAATGCACAGGGTGGCTTACATTGAGATTATTTCATCAGCCAGAGGACTTTTTTGGGACTTAATTGGGTATTAATATCCACTTGAGAGCTACATCTGCTGTGCTTTTGCATTAAGAAGTTCCAGGGTCATCCATCTTGTTCAGAAGGTGTTTACTTGGTCTCTCCGAGTTGGGAGACACTCTAGGGAGATTAAACTATTGTCATTTATTGACCAGAGGGCACAGGAGTTAGTTTTTAGCTTTTTCTGTGTACTATAAACTAGGCACATTTTTTGTGGACCAGTTCTCCTCTCAGTGGTGGTTAGCAGTACCCCGTATAGTAGAAAACCTATAAAGGTACTACTTAGGACTTTAACATGTAACAAAGAACATCTTAGCATGGAGATAAGCATAGGTTAGCTAGATAGAGCAAACAGCACTACAATCACAGTACTATCTAACATCTAGCCTTCACCCTAGACACCAATCAGGGGACCCCTGTAAAACCAAGACCCTAAACCAAAATAGCCCAACTCTAATACAGGTCCTGACAACATGGATTTGCAATTTCCTAATGTCTCTGTGGCCAGCTTGGTGGATATGAACATCCTCAGACAATGTAGTAATTGCCTCATGTACTCAGACAACCTTTTAATCCTTAAAGAGACTAACACAGTATGCAAGAGATGTATATACATAGCTTCTTTGGAATCAAAAATCTCGCTTATATACAAGGTTGGCAAAGACACACACACTACATCCTTCACACATCACCACACGCGTAGACCTTCCTAAGCCATCAAACTGCAATACCTACCCTCAGCAGTCACTGAATCACACACCAAAAGCAACACCTAGCATTACACATAAGCCTCCATCCAATGATTCCCCCAAGAACAAAGTCCATGGCAAGCAAACACTTTACCTCGTACTCTTGTCATAGGGGATTCTATTGTATGACACACAGATACTCCTCTCACCAGGCTGGACAAGGAGAAGACAGCGGTTAGTTGCCTATATGTAGTCAGGATCTGCAATATCATGCACACACTCAGGTCACTGCATCAGAAGTACCAATGTGATTCTATCATAGTTCATGTGGGTGGAAATGACCCGAGACATATCTGACTGGACTTTATGAAAAGAGGCGTCATTGATCTCTCTGAATATGTGTCACAGACAGGTACATGCCTTGCACTGAGCAGCATTCTGCCTTTACCAGGGATCATTCCACAGTATGAACAGAAAATAATGGATTTTAATAATTAACTTACTTTCTGGTATCACTCCAGGGAGATCAAATATCTATCAGCATAGGGGGGCAGGGGTAACAGACCACGCTGCTTTGCCAAGGATGGTCTGCACCTGTCCCCTTGGGCTTTCTGATATTGCTTAAAACATTATCTATCCCCTTACAGCCTTTTTAGGCAATGTCAAAATGACAAAACTACCAACATAACAACAAAAAACTCAAAGCAGCCTTACGGTGTTACTGTTCTGTGTTAGGTGCCTAAAGAAGAAACTCCACACCCTACAAGTTCTTCTCACTCTGGAGAAAGTAGACATCTGTCCTGTTACTAAACTTTGTTTTAAAGCTGCAGAAAGTACTTCAGCAGTGGAAGATTGCAGTGCCTTCCACACATTTAGATCAACAGCAGCACAGACAGGAGTTAAAAATGGAGGTATCTCAATATATGTCAGCAGCAAATACAGCCCTGGGTTGGTTAAACAGGATGATACCCTGGAGTTCATCCATGTCCAAATCTCCACAGACAAAGGGTCCCCTGCCATGCACTGGCCCACTACAGGTCACCCTCTATGACCCGCAAAGCTCACAACTATTACCTAGACATATTAGAAGCACTAACCATCCAACCCAATACATTTTTCATGGGAGACTTTAACTGTCCCTCTATAGAGTGGGAAACATACTCTGCCTCTAACTCACAAGCATAATGTTTCCTGGACTTCATCAACACAAACACCCTGGATGATAGTGCAGTCTCCAGCCAGAGTATTAACATATTGGATCTAGCACCCCCCCAAACCTATGTCATGTCCTCATTGGTGAAGTCAGACCACAAAGCTGTCTCCCTTGAAATAAAATTCAACTCAGAAAACTCAACTGAACCCGTAACAACCCATACTAAAGCAAACTACATCCTACTAAGGTGTCAAAATTCATGGCTCCCCTAAACCCTGAGGACAGAGCTACCTATGCAGAATTATTTACAGAAACCCTGTAAAAACAAGTAAATGCTGCATTTAGGCTGCCATACTGAACAGAGGTAAGCCCAGATCTAACACCAAAAACAAACCACACTGGTGGAACCCTTACCTTCACAGGCTATACAACAAAAGAAAAAAGTCACGGCTGAAATCAGAAACAGCAACTCTCATAGAGATAAGAGCTCTCTGATTCAACTAAACAAGAAACTAAGAAGGTCTAATAAAGTCCAGGAAGACCAGTTATGAGGTCAGGATAGCCTCCCAGGCTTAGGACAATCACAAGTCCTTCTTTAGCTCTGTCAGGAACCTTAAAGGTAATACTCATCAGTGTGCAGAACTGGTGATAAATAGCCAAACCTTCACTGACTAGAGTGACATAATAAATCAATTGACTGATAAATTTAACTCTAACATCACACAACACTCCCCCACCCCCTGTTAAATCCCTTCTAGCATATTCCCCCCCCCCAAGTATCAACAGGGAGCAGATCCTGGAGGTACTCACTAACTCCAAAAACACTGCTTCAATGGGCCCCGACAATATCTCTGGTTACCTCCTAAATAGCCTAAAACATGACCTAGCAGGAGCATTTGAGGCACTGTTCAGCTACAGCCTCAAAAAAGGTTATGTGCCAGGTGAATGGAGGGCCGCAATGGTCATCCCTCTTCATAAGGGTGGACCATCAACTGACCCCAGGAACTACAGACCCATCAGTCTGATACGTCTGATATGCAAAGCCATGGATCAAGCTATCATGGAAATAATCAACAAGGTCACTGGAAATGTACAGACACTGGACACATCCTAGTTTGGCATTCTTAAGGGAAATTTTATTTATTTATTTATTTATTTTACATTTGTTAACCGGTTAGTCCAGCTGAGCATTAGCTTGTTTTCAGTGGAAACCCGAGGAGAAAAGCTTGTCTTGTCTACTTATCATGTTAGACTACTTCAAAAGGGTCACTATAGCTATGGAGGAGGGGAAAACAGTGTATACCACCTACCTTGACCTGGCCAAGGCATCTGATACAATATCCCACTCAGGTGTTGTTTTCAAATGCTGAGAACTACGTATACTACATATAAATCCCTGCATAATTCACTGGATTGCCAGCTGACTCACAGATAGGACCCAAGAAGTCACGATGGGTGAGACCACCTCCACCAAGATGCCATTCACTAGTGGAATACCCCAGGTCTCTGTGTTGGACCCAGTGCTGTTTGGCATCTACTTCTCAGAAGTCAAGGCTAATGTCAAAGGCCTCCTGCACATCAAGTTTGATGATTACTGTAAACTGGGAGCGATCGTAGATTCCGTCCATGACACCAACATTCTACAAGAGGGACTAAGAGAAACAAACAACTGGTGCAAAAGCCACAAATTAAAGCTCAATGCAAATAAATGCATTATAGTGCCCTTTGAGGGGGCATCCACCCAAGCTAATTAATTAATTTATACAACACCCCTAAGAGTTTACCCGATAGGGAGCTGGGAACATATGCAGACAGTAATTTGACATTCTACCAACATCTAGCTGAGACAGTAAGAAAATCATTCTATGTCACCCAACTCAAAGCAAAGTTATAGCATCTGGGTTCAAGGAAGTAATAGTACCACTCAACTAAGCCCTTATCAGACCCATTATTGAGCACAATGCCCCCTTTGGCATTTACCTAGCCAGGCACTTGCAACAGTTGTAACACCCTCAAAGGTTTTTCACCAGGAAAATCCAGGGTTTGAATGCCCTGTCCTATATCCTATCTCTGTACTTTGTCTCCTACAGGTTACTGAGAGATTACTGACAGGCAATATATGCCTAGCATATAAGGCATCCTCTGATCCTCCTCTGATGGATCTCTTGCATATCTGCAAGATAAACAACACCAGAAACACTAGATCCAAGGAACTGAACTTTGTCTGCAATATTAATAGAACCTGCTGGAGGGACCAATATGTATCTCCAAGGATCTGCATGCTGTGGAATACACTCCCCATCTATGTAGAGTTCATCCCTGACAATGACCTCTTTCTTCCTGGATGCAAAACCCTTAGTAATGAGATGTGCCACATAGAAGGACTTTCTGACCACGGTGGCAATGTGGTGATCAAAAGAGAGGTTGCTGTCAACCTGTGTTCCCATATCTCTTATAATGCCTTCTGTGTTCAGTGGACTACCATCAAATTCAAGGGAACCAAGTTTTTCCCAAGGGGGATGACGACACAATTTTTGGCATTGAGCTTAAGGCCATGGTTCTGACATCAATCGTTGGTCTCATTAAGGCCTTTCTGTAGGATGTCAACATCACTTGGGGAGTTAATAATAGCTCCCAACTTGCAATTGTCTGCAAACTTTGTTAGACAGAGTCCTTTCATGTTGGCTTGGACTTCAGAGAAGTAGATACCAAACAGAAGAGGACCAGGACCAAACCCTGTGGGACCCCACTTGTAACTAGTTGGCAGTCTGACTTGGAGTCAGCTACTTTCACACCGTGGGTTCTATCTGTGAGCCAGTTTGCAACCCACCTAGTGATATAGGGGTTGATGTTTAGCTTAGTGAGTTTTTCTATGATTCCTGAGTGAGAAATGGTATCAAAGGTCTTGGCCAGATCAAGGTAGGCTGTATGAACCAACTTGCCTTCATCCACATCTCTGGTGACTGATTCAAATGAGTCGACCAGATTGAGCAGGCATGATCTACCCTTCACAAAACCAAACTGTGTGAGATCCAGAGTTTGGAGATTCCCTATATCATTGTTTATTAAGTCCATGATGATGTGTTCCATAGCTTTGCATATCAGACTCATCAGGCTAATGGGGCAATAGTTCCCAGGGTCTGTAGTCACTCCTCCTTTGTGGAGAAGGGATGACTCTGTAGCAGTGTGCCATTCGGTAGGGACAAAGCCTGAGGTGAGGCTGTGATTAAACAGGGCATAAAGGTGAGGTGCTTGTTCACTCTGTAGTTCATGTAGAACACAGCCAGAGATATTGTCAGGTCCCGTAGAAGTTGTATTCTTGGCCTTGGACAGTGCTGATTAACCTGCAAAGCAGTAATACTGGGTGCTTGGCAATCTACTAGTATTGTGATTGGTCCTTTGGGGGGGGGGTAAGGTTGGCACTGAATCTGTCGACCAGTATATTGGCAATATCTGCTGGCTCGGTATAGGAGGTACCATTGTGCAGTAGCTCAGAGCAAATCTGTGTATTGCCGTGGAGATTCTTTACATAACTATAGAAGGCATTGTGGTTGTCTTTGCTATCTGCTGCAATTCTGTTTTCATAGCTAGCTTTAGAGAATTTGATGAGGGATCCCAACTTTTTGTTAAGGCTGATAAGGGAGTTTTTCCATTCTTGGGACTTCACCTTATTCTGCATCCATTTCCTCCTTCTGTTGTAGAGTTTGTTTATGGCAGGGAACCACCAGATTGGCTTCCTTTTTTTGGAGGAGAGCATCTTGGTTCTATTGGGTATGGCGAGATCCATGCATTTGTGTACATGTTTTGTACAGTGCATTGGTGTATGATTTAGCAGTCATGCAACTATTCTCCATTTGCATGGGTGATGTGAAGTTAGCCACCTCTGTTTTTAGGAGCCCAAAGTTAGCTTTGTTGAAGTTTTTCATGGTGGTTACCTTTGCATGGGGTTGGTGGGAGGGATGTGGATTTCCAAGGTGATTAGTTTGTGGTCAGATCTAACCAGAGAGGAGTTGACTACTGGTGTAGAGCAATGGTCACCCATGTTAGTAATGACCAGGTCAAGGATGTTGCTACCTCTAGTGGAGGTAAGAACGAACTGGTCCAGGGCATTGGAATTAATGAATTCCAGGAAACATTGGGCAAGTGTATTGGTACATGAGTAGTTTTCCCAGTTAGTGGAGGGGTAGTTGAAGTTGCCCAGTATGAGAGTGTTAGGTTAGACCCTAATAATCTCCAGGGTGCTTAGGAACATGGAGTGTGAGTCTTGGGACATGGTTGGGTCCGATAGCAGGCTATGACCTGAATCACTGTCTTACCCAATGTTAGCTGCACCTGAAGTATCTTTGATGCGTTATGTTGGGCTACCAGTCTGGAGGTGTGCGCATCCTTTATGAATATGGACCAAGTTCTGGTTTTATTGGTCTGTATCATCTCAGTAAAGGGTTGCTTAATGCAAATATATTTTAAATGAAAATGAGAAAAATATTGTGAAAGTCATTGCTTTAAGCTCAGTGAAATATTACCTTGTAGGACATACAAAACATTAGATATAGGATACAAAGATTGTTCTAGCTTTATGCATAAAATGCAACCATAAAAGCAAGTTAGTTCATACTATGGAAAATGGCCTATTAATATGCTTGGTCTAAAGCTTTTTTCTTCAAGAACAGTGACTTCTGACAACTTGTACTTCTGTGGACCTCATTTATTTTAGGAAACTTTTGGCACCATCTTCAAATGATTTATTACACAGCAAAAATCATTCATAGCTCATTCAGCGTGTATATAAACCAAAGCAGTTGCTAGCATTTCTCATTTTGACAAATCCTGATGAAAGGCAAACTGAGATCAATATATTGGTAATAAAAGTTGTTTTTAAGTTTTGTGTTGAAGTACATTTTGCTTTTTGTAAGACTGATTTTTTTAATTTAAAATTTTTATAATGGATTTTATAATTAGAAGTGAAAAAAACACTACAACATATGGAATAGCTTTTGTCATGCCGAGATACTGAATGTCCAAGGAAGCTTAATGAAATGCCTGAACATAAACCCCTACGTCATGAGACGAGTTGCCAACTGGGCTTACAGACAGAACTCACACGGTAAGAATAGCGGGCTCCAGGTCCGACTCTAAACCAGTCACAAGTGGTGTCCCGCAAGGCTCAGCCCTGGGACCCCTACTGTTCGGCATATACTTCTCAGAAGTACAGGCAAACACAGGAGGACTATAGCTAACCAAGTTCGCCGATGACTGTAAACTGGGAGCCATAATTGACTCTCCGGCTGACACGGACATCCTCCAAAAGGGCCTTACTGAGACGGACACCTGGTGTCAAAGTTATGGCCTCAAACTAAATGCCAAAAAATGCATAGTCATCCTGTTTGGGAAAAACAAACCACCCATGAATTACCACATAGGTGGCAGCCCCCTTAATACAGAAGAGGTAATAAGAGATCTGGGGACCCAGGTAGATAGCAATATCTCCTTTGACAATCATATTGCCAAAGTAGTTAGGAAATCCTTCTATGTGGCCCATCTAATTACTAAATGGTTCGCATCTAGAAATAAAGAGGTTATAGTGCCCCTCTACTCGTCACTCATTAGACCCATCATAGAGTACAATGCCCCATTTGGGATGTACCTCACAAGACACTTCCAACAGCTGGAACGACCACAAAAGTACCTCACCAAGAGGATTACTGGTCTCAAACATATCTCCTATGCAGCCCGACTGAAAAAACTCCTGCTGTATCGCTTATTCAGAGGTGATCTCTGCCTGACTTACAAAGCCATGTCCAACTCAGAATTGATGGACATGCTCCATCTAAAGAAATCCAAGTCACTGTGAGCCACACGCTCTAGTGAGCTAAACCTCGCCACAACAATAAACAGAACATGCTGGAGGGATAGATTTCTGTCACAGAGACTCCCCATGCTTTGGAACAAAATTCCAAATTACATCAGGCAGAGCCCCTCACTAACACTCTTCAAGAGAAACCTTGACGAGTGGATGGGTAAGAGAAAATACACCCCTGGGATCACTTCATTGGCTCTGCTTGAGGATCAGTTAATTAATCAACAGCCGACATACTCTGGCTAGCCTTGTAAATGCCCTCGGGCAGATAGCGTAGTACCTACCTATGAACCTAAATAATTCTTATACCTTTATTGTGAGCCTATTCAGTTTCACGGGCCAGATATCTTTTTTAACATATCACAAATGTGAAACTAGATAAACCAGTAAAATGAATCCAATTGAACCAGGAATCCAGGACGCCAATTAGATAGTGTAGAAACAATCCATCTTTAATAAAACCAACAGTTTTAGCGCTTTCATCTCGTGATAGAGACTTCATCAGAAACCTTTTCTACACTATCTAATTGGCGTCCTGGATTCCTGGTTCAATTGGATTCATTTTATCTTTTTTAACATATACTGAAATGTGACATGATAAAATAATTCAATTATTTTACTGATTAACCATTTCATGCCATGTAGAGGCGTCTGAGCAGTGTAACTGTTTTAAGAGATATTTTATATGACTTTATTTATCCTGTTCACACACTGTGCTGTTTATCTCTTTGTGTTTGACTGAGGTTCATACTTGTACACATCATTCTTTCAAGCTGGTGGAGCATTCCTGCCTTTCCTGCTTTGCATCAATATTCATTTATATTCATTTGGCTATTATACATTTTGCTGTTTTAAAATCTTAGTAAGAAATGCAAGCTTGAAGGAGCATATATCTGTAGACTGTTGTACCACACCTGACATCTGACGACTTGAATATTTAAGTAAAATTTGATAACTTTGCATAAAATTTCCATTTGGTAGAATTCTATATGATCAGCAAATAGGCTTACACATTATTTGCAAAGATATATACTGTTACCCTGATGCAGAATTTCTTTTATTCATCCTTTATTGACCAGTTTAGTCCCTCTGGATTAGTGGCCTCTTCAGGGGTAACCTAAGGTGGTATTTGTATTACTAGATGAAATTTAGCCGGGGTATCAGGGGGCCTACTCTTTTTGACAGGTGCTGTGAAATCTTACGTATTAGCCTGAGCTGTCATCAACTCAAAATTTCAGTTTAATATCTCAGGCAAAGGACAACAAACTCAGGAGGGCAGCACCCACAAAACTATACTGCAGTATCAGTAATCTAGTCACCTGGAGTGGGAATAGAACCCACAGCCTTCTGATCTTCCAGCACCAGAGGCAAGGGTGCTATGTGTTGCACCACTGTCACTAATTACATCTGTAAGATGGCAGAAGCATAAAATATGACCACCCAGTCTGTCTTTAAAAGAATTCAACACTACATCCCCTTCTTTCCTGCTTCCGTAACCTTTCACCACCTGTTCCATGCCCTCTTGAAGATGTCTGTGGATTCCCTGTCTGCTACTCATTCAGGTAGTCTGTTCCAGAAATCTGCAACTCTCAGTGAAGAAGTACTTTAAAAGATAAAAGTAGTTAGTCGCTATAATTTGCTACCTGTGTCACCTTCTTCCTTTGTGTCCGTCATGTTCCAAATGACCTCTCACATCTTCTCGATGTGATCTTGTGAACTAGTATCACATTCTCCTGTCTCTTCTGATTTCTAATTAGACGATCTCCTTCTATTCTAGTCTCTTGTTTTATTCTTTCTTCTCCATCCAATGAACCTTTCTAGATGCCTTCCCATTGACCTCTGAAAATAATGTGGCTTGATGTCCCTTCCTCACTGTCTTCCATAACTGCAAACAGCATTCAACAGATAGCTTGACCAGGGAACAAAGTGGAAACAATATCCCTTTACTTCATGAGTCTATTACCCTAAAGACACAGCCACCTGCATTCTGTTTGTTGCCATGACAACCCTCTGACGCTACTCGTGGTCATCCAGTCTAAGTGAGATCAACATCCCAAGATTATTTTCATGTTCTGCTGCCTTCAGTTCCATCTCCTTCAGACGATATTTTTGCTTCACAGTAATTAAACCAATATTTCTGCCATCATGAATGAAAATTTTCCAGAAGTAAAGATGACAATACAGAAGGCTGGCTCTTGTCCAAAAGATAAGCAAAAGCACTTTTGCAGAAGGGAAAGTCAGACTAAACTTCCAAACTCCCCTGTTTCTCTAAATATGCTATTTCTCAGGCCAGTCAATCTTGGGTATAACTGAAAAATGCCCATAACTTCAATGTTCTGCAGTCTTGAACTAGTAATACTAAAGCAGGTCATTAAGATGGGTTTGACTGTCAGTCAATTATTTCATTTAAAAAATAGTATCACAAAAACCCTGTATCCTTGCTTTTGTGCATCATGGTCATTGTTACCCAAGTCTAGTACTTTGCATTTATCTGAACAAAACCCCAGGGCTATTTTCCTGTGCAATTGGTCAGCCTATCCAAATCTTTCTTTGATCTCTTACCCTATCAACCACTGTTGCACCTGCCTTAGGAAAAGACTGGGGAAAAGGCTAATCCATTTGTCTGTTAATGAAGCAAGCACAGTGAAATGCTCTTGATACAGGACCTTCTTTGTCATTTCACAATGATGTCAAACTCATTCAAAACATTTCATTTCTGTGTCCTACTCTGCTTCTATGCAGCAATCCAGTTCCTTAGTCATGGTCCTTATCCCTATCCCTCTACTCTAGTTTTACCATTAACTGCCCACGTAAGACTTAATCTAAGGTCTTAGTGAAGTCCATCTAGGTTGATCAAGTCTATCAGTACTCCTTTTCTGTCAGGTCCACCTATTACCTGGTCATAAAAACTGGAGGACATCTGACACTGACAGTTTCTTATGGTTGAGACTCAATGTTTGCACCAGTTCTGGAGATCCACTGATTTTTTGTCTCCTAGGAAAGCAGACAGCCTTCCCCTCAGATTCTCTCAATGACTTGGTATATAGTTACCTTAATTTTTCTTGCTCACAAGACCTTTTCACAGTGGTATCACACTTATTGTCCTCCATTCTTCAGGCATGTCAGGACTGACCAAAGATATGTTGAGGATCTCTACCACAGAAAAAGCCAACACATTGGCAAGATTGCTTAGAACTTGGGGAGGTAGTTCACCTGGTCCACAAACCTCAGCTAACCTAACAATAAGATTTATTCATCTCTTGCTGAAAAACAAAACACTTAAGTATTCCCTGGATTTTTTTTGTCTGATACTCTTAAATCTTTTTACATATAGGTCCATTTTGTTTCTTATCTGTTGTTTAGAAATTTCTTAAGAAATTGGAGGGAAGTAACTGCATTTCAAATATGAGATCTTACATTTCCGTGATCAAGTAGATTTAGTCATCTAGTCTTTTTCATATGTCCTCTCACTCTGTGGTACTTCAGTGGGTAGTGTATATTATGTAGAAACAAAATTGTTATTGTGGCATTGTGGTTCATGTTCCTAAAATCTTGTCAGCTTCACCATCTGAATTTAAAATCATCTAATAAACCTTATAAAAGTATTTTCCATATAACTACAGAGATACAGGAAAACTCACTACTGCAAACTAATGGAAGAATAATTATTTTTTTCTCAAGCAGGCAATTATTGGGCAATGTTTCTCTAAAATGCAGTACTCAAGACCTCATAATTGTGTATCCTGTCTGAATAATAGTTAATAGTGGTCCTGAACAATAATGACATAGTAATTCTCCAAACACTGGACCAGACCCAATTTGACTTTGTCAAAGGGAGGTCTTGCTCTGTTCAATCTGGTGGAGTTCTTCGAGCAAGTCAGCACGCCCATGAATAAGGGTAAAATTGTACACAGCACTTATCTAGACCTGGCCAAAGCTTTTGACACAATTCCCCACTTGGGGATCAAGATAAAGTTACTGGGTTAAACATAAACCCGTACATAGTCAGATGGATAGCAAACTGGCTCACTGACAGGACACAATGCTGTCCAGAAAAGTGAATCCACCTCCGATAAGAAACCTGTTACTATTGGTGTCCCACAGGGCTCAGGGATGGGACCCCTCATGCTTGATATATACCTCTCTGAAGTGAAGGCCAATGTTGGGGGCCTCTGGCTCACCAAGTTTGCTGATGACTGTCAACTGGGAGTAATCACTGAATCCCCAGATGATGTTGACATCCTACAAACAGGCCTAAGACTGACAAACAACTGGTACCAAATGACACTAAATGCTAAAAAAATGCATAATCATACCCTTCGGTAAACCAGATATCCCTGAAAATTATAATATTGATAGCACACCCCTAAAAGCATTCCCAGTGTTGAGGGACCTAGAAACACAGATGCATAGTAACCTAACCTTTGACCACCAGGTAGCTATGGTTGTGAAGAAATCTGTCTGTGTGCCTCAACTTATAAGTAATGGCATTGCATCAAGATCAAAAGAAATCATAGTGCCATTGTACTTTGCCCTCATCAGGCCCATAATAGAGTACAATGCTCCCTTCTGCATGTACCTAACTAGGTACTTACACCAACTGGAGGGGCCTCAGAGGTTTCTTACTAAAAAAATACAAAGTGTAAGACACTTGTCTTATGCAAACCAACTAAAAGCCCTATCCCTTTACTCTATCTCATATCATTTATTGATAGGGTACTTATGCCTGACCTACAAGGCATTCTCTGACCCAGCCCTGATGAAAATGTTACAAATTTGCAAGAAAAATCATACAAGGTTTATGTGTTCCATGGACCTGAATTTTATTTGTGACTCTAAGAGAACTTGCTGGACAGACACATTTGTATCTCGAAAGCTAACTCATCTATGGAATAAACTCCCCATATTCATAAAACAAAGCCTGCCTTCACTCTTTTCAAAATGAAGTTGGATAAATAGATGGAGAACCATAAATTCACTCTCAGGGTACTGCACTTGTCCCTTATGGACAGAGGAGGTCTGTAAAATGACTCAGGGCTTCAACACCCAAAGACCCACTACCCTGATACTACCCTATCCCATATCTGGGGAATTAAGATATAATATTGTCATATCCTGGGTATTATTTTCTAGGTTTGTAAAGGCTCATGTGCCATTAGCCTATTAATCACCTATGAACAGAGAATGTATGAAGGATTAAATCTCAGGCCATGGAGGTTCCCTGGCAAATGAAGTAAGACAATGAAATGTTACATCAGTCCAGAGGATTAAGGTTATGAAACATTAATGAACTACTTCCTGTGGTCCAGGGTTTGATTCTCTCAGTCTTCAGTTGTCTATTGTGTAAATCTGAGCCAGTCACTCAAACATCACTCCTGGCCGGCCCTGAAAAGGGACACTTGTGTCCAGTGCATTACCAAATAAAAAAATGTCATTGCTCCAACTAAAATAACTACCTGATTATCTAACCAGATAAGAATACTACTCCACTGTAACTTGAAGATTCCTACTTTTAGGACAACATCCCATTCAGTACTTTGGAGAATATCTAATTTCATAGCATCTGAAAGAGAGAGAGAGAGTGAGTGAGAGAATGAATATATAAGGCAACACTCCATACTTTTGAAGTTCCATATAAAATACATATTTGTATTAATTATTCCTTTTAACGGTCTGGGTCAGACACGTAAAGCTATGACAACTATCTATCAGGAACACACATATCTCCCCTTTATTTACAATTATCACATCAGTACCTGTTCAGATACGACAGTAATATCTTCAGAAGTAGTGAAATTCCCCCAAAAAATCAACAGTCAGATATGTGTGGTTTCATGCAAACATATCCCTAGAAATACATCAGTCTATTGAACAGTAGTGAAATTATCAAGTGCTTCACTTTTGTTAGATAGTCTCTAGGTGTAAGTGAGCATTTTTAATCATGTCTTCCTTTAATGACACTTGCATGTCATGTGACAGGAACCACAAGGTGGATTGCACTGTGAAACAGATGAGGATTACTTTTTGTGTTACCTGTCACTTATGCTATTAGTAGAAGCAACACAAATAATGCTTTGTGTACACATGCTCAATTTATTCCAGCTTTATCAAGTTTTTATTTGGGATTGTTCCCCAAGATATTGGGGGGGGGGGGGTTAGGTAACTAATTTGGATATGAGAGAATTGTATTGGCAGCTAAGATTGAATGCAGCTTATGGTAAATGTCTTAATGACCACATCTCTATTGTACCCATTTAAAAATATAAAGCTGCTCAACTTTAATTTAATTTAAAAAAATATGTTGAGATTTTTAAAATAGTCTGAATTACTTTTATGCATTATTTCATTGTTTTGTAGTTGTAACTGAAATCATTGATTGAAAGCAGTATTGTATTGTTCATTTTAAATCAACACATTCATCAATTGATCACACGACTAGTGTATAGAATTAAGTGGCTGTATATACTCAAGTTTAACAATTTTTGACAGTTCTGAAGTCCATTTTAAATAAGGATGAAAGCGCTCAACTGTCTTGTTTTTTTGATTGATTTAAATTAAAAGGTGTTTTATTTTATTTGTGCCTCAATGTTTCTTTTGGGATCCATATGAGTGTACTGTGTACTTAGTTTAATTATTGGATTTCTTTGACCATCTGGCAAGCAATACACCATGAGCTTTTTATTTATTCTTAGTAAGCAGAAACAGTACATGTTATTATTTACTTTGCATAGCGCAATGATGAGCAGCAGGTTTACGTGATGGTTGGCAAAGTGTACATGCAAGATACACATTGCTTCTGCTTTCCCTGTTTGCACGTAGTTAAGCAGTGCACAAATGTGAGGTGCATTGCTAAAATTATGAGAGTTAGTGCTGAGAGTATGAAGCATGCCTTCTACTTAGCTGACTGTGTGGCAGCAGGTGTAAATGCATCGATACAGTCTGTTTTCAGCCCAGATAATATAGGGTTTGAGTACAAGTGTATGTAATACTTTTAAATAAGTATTGATAATGCAGTACATTTTTACTTTATTCTACCTTCACCATGTGTTAGTGTACTTTGATGTAGCTTAGCATGTCTAAGTGGCACTGAGCAGAGGTAACCACTCCACAGAAAAGCTGCTCACCATTGTTTAGCATTGGTGCCTGATGCTAAACTCTGTGCAAACACAGAGGCTAAAAAGTGAAGGGCTCCATTGTCTTTTTGTATTTATGTGTGTTGTGTGTGATTCTATTTTTTGGCCAGATTATAGGTGTTAAAATAGGGTAGATAGGAAAGTGGTGACATGGGGGGAAGCAGGGAAAAGAACAAAGGGAAAGCAGTATAGGAATGTGTAGGAGGAAGGTAGGAAATAACCATAGCTAGCCATTTCTTCAATAGTATAAAATGAAAATATGTACAGAATATTGCTGAATTTGGACTGTCACCAACACAAAGAGGGGTGACAACAACTCAATCATGTTGCATAGCCAATTGGACCAAATCAAGTATGTCAAGAAGACATGTGTGAAATGGAGAGCTATGTATGGGGCAATATTTTTTTGTGGGACAGGTACCATTTTTTTTTATCAGTAAGACAGGAATAATGGGTATGGGACATTGAGCTTAGTGGCATGATGGAAAACAAAACCTGCAATAATATATCTTTTTTGACCTTTACACTGTCTACGTCCTGTCTGCAGCTATTCTGTCTGCTTCCTGTGTAGGCCACTGGTCCAGGTTTGGGCATTGCTAAGTATTGCACAAACAAGATAAGCATAGCTAAACCACTGTGTTTCTCATTTTTTCTTGTTTGAGCTAAGCATGTACTGCACAAACACTGGCATTTTTTTAAATAGAAAAGGGAAAATTAGTTAAAATGAAGACAAGAAATCAGTAAAATAAACAGTACAACATTTCTGTTAGTATACATGAAATATTTTTACACAAGTCTAGATTTGAACTCTCACTCCATTGAACCTTCAAAACATGGTAAGGGCTTCTTATCTCTCTCTGTCAAACAAAAAGCATTGCAGCAGAGAACTGAAATTATTTTGCATGCAACCAACTGCAACATCATTCATAGTACTAAAAAAGCATATGACAGTTTGTACATGTATTAATTTCAGATGTAGCTCACAGAGTGATCACACAACCAGTTTTGACTACTGCTTGCAAAAATGCAGCTCTGTCTTTTCTCTCTGTTTGTTGCTCATTCTTGTCTTTGCTGAGCAGTAATCTGAGACATGCAGTCTGTAAGGCATTCTGCATCATTGTCCTTAAAATGTGTGAGGATCTTCAATGGCAATAATATACAGCTGGCAAATATGAAAGGGAGAATATATGTTACTGAACAGAAACTGTGAAATGTGTGCTGCTTACATACATTTAAAACCTTGATACAATTACTTCTACACTTTGTAAGTCTAACTTGGCTGACACACCCATGGGAGGTAGGGCAGTCTGAATTGCTGTTGTGTTTTCCTTCTCCCTACCAGTAATCACTCACAGTTCCAATTCATTATCAATGTACACTGAGGGAGTGCCTGCACTATGTTTACAGCTGCTACACTAAGCCACATAATTGGGATTCAGCAATTTTAATGAGTTCACAACTCATTTGCATCTTCATAGCCCTGAATCTGCACTATAAAGAGAACCATGTAGTTAGGGAACTTGAAGGTGAGGAGACTTGTTTATGTGGAGAACACAAAATAGGATATTATTTTGTGATAGTTCTGCACAGAAGACTACTGACCATAAAAAAATGCTTGCATAGAAAAATCAGCTAATATATAGATATATACACACACACACACACACAGATAGATAGATAGATAGATAGATAGATAGATAGATAGATAGATAGATAGATATGCATTAGCAAATGCTACTTTTATCTGTATGCATTTCTTAGAAGTGATGTGATGTTTGCCAGGGCATTTCACTTTCTCAGATGCTCAGCATCATCCCTCACACTGTTATGATAGACAAACTCTCCCAAATCAACATAAACACTTGTAGTCCATTGGGTAACCAAATGACTCTGACAGAGCCCATACTGTTAAGGTAGGAGGTACTTTGTCTAGACAGAGGATTGATGCCAACTAAGTTTCACAGGGTTTTGTCCTGGGCCACTGCTGTTTGCTGTCTGCATCTCAGAAGTGAAACTGATGTCAAGAAGCTGTGGCTAATGAGGACTGCTTACTTCAGACCAGACAAAGTTATCAAACCCCACACAGATACTCACATAGTCCAATAAAGCCAGTAGCACACCATTCACTGGTATGTCTATCATAGGCTGACCTTAAATGACAAAATTTGCAGTATAGTTGCCTTAGAGAAACACTCACCTGCTCTTACCAAATTGCTGGTACACCTCTCAAAACAAATAGTTCTCTGTGACTGTATATGATGATAAGAATCTGATCACCTTATCTTGGTTGTTGATTGAAAGTCCTTTTCTCTTGATCAGCTGATCTGTAGTGATGTCTGCTTTTGGTCCCATGCAGTCTTCATCCTAGTATATTAATTTTACTAGAGCTATCTTTGAATACAGTGCTCTTTGTGAATATACTTCAAAAAAAACACCTTAACAAACCTGAAAGACCCTAAAGGTTTCTGACCAAGAATACTTCTGGAGTGCACAGTCTAAGTTGCTCCAGAAAGGTAAAATGCCTTTTTCTGTACTTTGTTTTATACAGACTCCTGAGGTGTAATCTATTTTTAGCCTTTCATGTGCACCCTTTTCAGCCTCCTCCATTTTTGCAGAACCAATGGTCTGTCTAACACTCATGCCAAACAAAGTAACGGCCACTGCAAAATCAAAACCACCTGTCTGCATAACAGATTCATAACCAGCAAAATCTTTGCCTTTGGAATAAACTACCTCTATATGTCAGGCAAATTAATCCACTACCTACCTTTCAATATTTGACTAGACAACTGGACAGGACACTGTAAATTCATGACTGGATTATGCAAAAATAAATTTTCCTGCAAGAGCTAAATAATATACTATTGGTACCCAGTGGTACTGCAGCTAATCTTTTTAGTGTCCCTTCAGCCATAGGTTTAGTGTTTATCTATGAACCAAAGAACCTATAACTCATGTCACATGACTGCAAAAGGTCTCAGGGCCAGTGTTTGTCACTGTGTCACCTGAATACAAATGTATGAGAGTTTATATGGGGAAAAATATCAGAAGTCTTTTTGAAGAGGAAAGCATGTATGACTAATGGCAGAGTAGCACAATGTTGATTTGTTGATCAGTGTTTATAGTTTGTCATAGCTATATTTAAATAAATGTAACAACAGAGTCTGTGCAGTACAATGACAGTTTATTTGTTAAACTGTCAAGAATGCTAACAGTATCACAGTAAAAAGCAAGAGAGTAATTGTAGTTTTATCAAATCAAGGAGCCATGTTAAGATGTGGGCAGAGAAACTGTATTTAATGACCAGGAGAATGAAATGGAAGGTCAGAATGACTTTCTAGGATATGTCAATTAGCACGGCACTTGTGTATGTTCTGGTATATAATGGTAATATGAGGGTTAATGGTTGCACTATATACATGTTTCAGGCCATAAAACGTATTATCATGGAACTTATAAACAAAGACATTGGCAACCTTCAAACATTGGACCTCATGGAGTTTGGATTCGTGAAGGGCCGATCTTGTCTCCTGAACCTGATTAACTTCTTTGAATCAGTCTCCAGAGCTGTGGACAAGGGTAAGGTGGTCCACACAGCCTAAATGGAAACTGGACCACACCAAGGCCTTCAACACTATTCCCCACTCTGGAATCATAGATAAACTTACTAAGCTGGGCATTAATCCCTACGTCACTCAATGGGTTGCCAACTGGCTTACTGACAGAACCCACACTGTAAAAGTAGCCAACTCCAAATCCAGCTCCAGACAAGAGACAAGTGGACTACCTCAGGGTTCATTCCTGGGATCGTTCTTGTTTGTCATCTACTTCTCTGAAGTACAGGCCAACACTAAAGGACACTGGCTAACAAAGTTTGCAGATGACTGCAAACTGGGAGCCATTATTGAATACCCAAATTATGTGGATATTCTACAAAAGGGCCTTACAGAAACAGATGCTTGGTACCAGAGCCATGAGCTCAAGCTCAATGCCAAGAAATGTATAATTAACCCCTTTGGGAAAAAACATGTACCCGTGAATTACCACATAGGTGGCAGAACACTAAACACCGAAAGTGTGATAAGAGACTTAGGGACACAGGTGGACAGTGGTCTCACCTTCGATAATCACATCACCACGTCAAGAAATCTTTCTATGTGGCACACCTCATCACTAAGGGCTTTTCATCCAGAAAAAAGGAGGTTATTGTCCACTGTACTCATTCCTCATTAGACCCATTATAGAATACAATGCCCCCTTTGGTATGTACCTCTCAAGACATCTGCAACAACTGGAAAGGCCGCAGAAATAACTCACTAAAAGAATCATAGGCCTAAAACAGATGCCCTATGCTGACCATCTAAAAAAACTCCACCTATACTCTATCACATATCGTCTACTCAGAGGCGATCTCTGCTTAACATACAAGACCATATCAAAACCTAGAGCTGCTAGACATGCTACACTTAAAGAAATCCCAATCCGTCAGAGACACACGCTCCAGGGATCTAAACCTTGTCATCACAATGAACAAAACATGCTGGAGGGATAGGTTCCTGACCCAGAGACCCCCCCCAGACTCTGGAATAGACTGCCCATACATGTCAAACAGAGTGCCTCTTTAGCCCTCTTCAGAAGGAACCTTGATGATTGGATGGGAGATAGGAAATTCACCCCGGAGATCACATCAGTCACCCTGCTAGACAGGGGTCCAGGGAAGTAAATACTGTGGGGAGAAACAGCCAAGGAATTGTTATGGCTAGGCTTGTATAGGCCCTAGGGCCGATAGCCTAGTACCAGCCTATGAACCTTATTAACTGTCATCACAAATGCTGATGTTACAACTCAAACCAAAAGCTGTAGATGGAATTATGGAGCGAACACAATTCTTTTAGTACTTTCGTTCAAATCCATCCAATCTGCTGGATTTACAAGATAAGTGCTCCTTCCCCTTATTTATCCTGGTCTGCAAGGCTATGGAATGTATCATCATGGAACTCATAAACAAAGACATTGGTAACCTCCAAACTCTGGACCCCACCCAGTTCGGGTTTGTGAAAGGCAGATCATGCCTTCTGAACCTGATCGACTTCTTTGAGGTGGTCAGCAAAGCTGTAGACGAGGGAAAGTTGGTTCACACAGCCTATGTTGACCTCGCCAAGGCTTTCAACACCATCCTCCATTCTGGAATTATAGCTAAACTCACTAAACTAGGTATAAATACATACGTCACAAGATGGGTTGCCAACTGGCTCACTGACAGAACCCACACTGTAAAAGTTGCAGACTCCAAATACGACTTAAAACCAGTGACAAGTGGAGTACCACAGGGTTCAGTCCTGGGACCTCTCCTGTTTGGTATCTACTTCTCTGAAGTACAGGCTAACACAGAAGGCCTCTGGCTAATGAAGTTCACAGATGACTGCAAACTAGGAGCCATAGTCGAGTTCCCAAATGATGTGGACATCCTACAGAAGGGCCTCACTGAGACAGATGCCTGGTGTCAGAGCCATGGCCTCAAGCTCAATGCCACAAAGTGCATTGTCATTCCCTTTGGTAAAACCTCTGTACCCATGAATTACCGCATAAACGGCAGTCTACTTAACGCCAAATGTGTGATAAGAGACCTTGTGACCCAGGTGGACAGTAGTCTCTCCTTTGATAATCACATTGCCACAGTAGTCAGGAAATCCTTTTATGTGGCACACCTCATCACACAAGGGTTCTCATCCAGGAAAAAATAGGTCATTGTTCCCCTCTACTCAGCACTCATTAGACCCATTATAGAGTACAACACCCCTTTTGGAATGTACCTCACAAGACATCTGCAGCAACTGGAAAGGCCACAGAAGTACCTCACAAAGAGGATTACTGGCCTCAAACCGATGCCCTACACTGACTGTCTCAAAACCCTCCAGCTTTACTCTGTAGCATATCACCTACTCCGAGAAGATCTCTGCTTAACATATAAAGCTATGTTAAACCCAGAGCTGTTGGACATGCTACACCTAAAGAAATCCAAATCCCTCTGAGCTACATGCTCTAGGGACCTAAACCTTGTCACCACAATAAACAGGACATGCTGGAGGGATAGATTCCTGTCCCAAAGACTTCCTATACTCTGGAACAAGCTACCCATCTATGTCAAGCAAAGTTCCCCATTAGCACTACCTTGATGAGTGGATGGGAAATAGAAAATACACCTTGAGGATCACTTCTGTGGCTCTGCTTGACAGGGGCACAGGAAATTAACTTTCTTGGATGGCGTAAGCCAGGGAACCTTGTTGGCTAGGCTTACTTAGGCCCTTGCCCCGATAGCCTAGTACCTACCTATTAACCTATGAACATAAATTCAAAGGATGTTTCCATAGACAAACAGGGTCATAAACTAGAAATCATAACTATAAAGGTGGCCTAAACACTTAGATTCATAGGTAGGTACTAGGTTATTGGCCCTAGGGCCTATATAAGCCTAGCCAAATGATACCCTGGCTTTTGCCACCCAAGAAAATTATTTTCCTGTGCCCCTGTCAAGCAGAGGCACAGAAGTGATCCCCGGGGTGAATTTCCTACCTCCCATCCAATCATCAAGATTTTTCTTGAAGAGTGCTAATGTGGAGGTTTGTTTGATATAGATAGGTAGTTTGTTCCAGAGTATGGGAAGTCTCTGAGACAGGAATCTATCCCTCCAGCATGTTCTGTTTATTGTGGTGACAAGGATTAGGTCCCTACAGCATGTGGCTTGGAGGGATTGGGATTTCTTTACGTGGAGCATGTCCAACAGCTCTGGGTTTGACATAGCTTTGTATGTTAGGCAGAGATCGCCTCTGAATAGGCGATATGCAACAGAGTAAAGCTGGAGTTTTTTGAGATGGTCTGCATAGGGCATCTGTTTGAGGCTGGTAATCCTCTTTGTGAGGTATTTCTGTGGCCTTTCCAGTTGTTGTAGATGTCTTGTGAGGTACATACCAACAGGGGCACTGTACTCTATAATGGGTCTAATGAGTGATGCGTGGAGGGGAACAATGACCTCTTTTTCCCTGGAAGAGAAACATTTTGTGATGAGGTGTGCCACATAGAAGGATTTCCTGACCACTGTGGCGATGTGATTATCAAAGGAGAGACTACTGTCCACCTGTATCCCAAAGTCACTTATCTCACTTTCGGTGTTAAGTAGACTACCGCGTATATGGTAGTTCATGGGTACAGAGTTCACAGTACTATGCTCTAAGTGAAACTATGCAGTACACCTGTGATCTAGGGATGTTGAAAGTCAGGGATAGGTGAAATTAGCCTGGTTCTGTATAGGAACATATCCAAGTTTTGAATAGGTGATCTTTTAGTAGGAATTTGAAAGTATGTTTACTATTTAGACATCTAATGTCAGGGGGTAGAGAGTTCCAGGCCTTAGCAACTGCATAGGAATAAAGAGATTGGCCTGAGCTATGTAAGTAATTGGTAACAGTCAGTAGGGTGGTATTGGAAGATCTTTGTTGAAGCGTAGTATTATGGAAGGTGAGCAGACCAGAGAGGGCAGATATTTTATTTGGTTGGTATAGCAGTTGATGGTTCAGGAGAAGTTAGTTGTATTTTAGTAGGTTAGGGAGTTCTAGCCATCCTACTTGTCTTAGGGAGAGGCAGTGATGAGAACGAAACTTAGCATTGGTTGCAAATTTTGAGATTTTATTGTAGCAGAAAGATAGTTTCAGAAGGACAGATTTGTTTAGGTTAGTTAGAACTGGGGAAGTATATAGCAAGGTGGAGAGTAGATGGGTACGAGAGAGAGTGATTTGGGATTTCTGTGTGAGGAAGCTTTTGCAGCGGTAGAGCGAGCCTAGTTTTTCATGAACTTTGGCAATTGTTAGTGCTATATGTTTGTCGAATTTTAGGTTTTGGTCAATAGTTACATCTAGCAGTTTGGCTTGGGTTACTGGTGTGATAAGAGTATTGTTGGAGGATGTTATTGAGAATGGAGAAGTAGGGGTGAAAGTTTTGGATGCGTGGAAGATCATGAGTTGGGTCTTAGATGGGTTTAGTATGAGTTGGGAGGAATTTAGCCATTTTTCTATAGTATTGAAGGCTTCCTGGGTTCTATCTTGGAGTAATTGTAGAGAGGGGGCTGAGCAAATAAGGGTGTTGTCATCAGCATACTGTACTGTATTAGTTTGTTGGGTAGCCAAGGGGAGGTTATTGGTAAAGATGGAAAATAGTAAGGGACCAAGAAAGGATCCTTGCAGAACACCTTGTCCCACTGGGAGGAGAGGGGAGAGAGAGTTCTGCCATTTAACAGCTTGTTGCCAGAGGGACAGATCATTTTAAAACCACAGTAGAGAGGAGTTATCCAGGTTGAGCTCAGAGAGAGTCGATAGTAATTTACAGTGGGATACTGTGTCAAATGCATTTGACAGGTCTAGAAAGACAACAGATACTAAATTACTGAGATTCCTTTGTTGGTTGACATGGTCAGTAAAGGATATAAGGGCAGAGGTGGTACTATGGTTTGGCCGAAATCCATGTTGGGAATTTGCTAGCAGGTCATATTGAAGAAGATGATTCAGTAGTTGGGTGTGTACACATTTTTATAAGATTTTTGATAGGGGAGATAGTATAGCTACGGGGCAATAATTCCTAAGTTCTGTTGAGGATCCTCCTTTGTGTAGGGGGATGACGTAAGAAATTTTCCAGAGAGAGGAGACAGTGTGTTCAGCGATGGATCTATTGATGAGTATGAAAATAGGGTAGGCGATGGCAGAGGCAGCAATCCTGAGGTAATCAGTGGAGAGTTTATCATCAGCAAGAGTGGTGAGTTTCAATTTGGCAAGGTGTTTATGAATTAGATCAGTTGGAATTGGTTTGAGAGAGAATTGGGTGTTGGTCTTATGGTGACAGTTTTGCATTTTGGGGGTATTTGTAGTACTAGCAGTAGTGGGGAAATTGTTGAATAACATTTGGATGGAGGAGGTGAAACAGACATTAAACTAAGTGGCAATATCATTGTTATCACCCTCAGTGTTAAGGTTTGGGGAGATGATGTTGCCTGGTTGGAGAATGTGGTTGATTGCGGACCGGAATATTTGTGGAGTTTTTTGTAGCTGGATATAATAACTTTTTTGTCATTACATATTTGTTTTTTTGCTTTGTTTCTGATGTCTAGGAAGTATTGTTGATTTGTACTTGTTTTGTTGGTACGCCAGGTTGTCCAAGCTATGTCTCGTTGATTGAGTAGGGATCTTGTGTCCTTTGAGATCCAAGGGGCTGGGTTGGTTTTAGTATGAATTATACATTGTGGGGCCATAAGATTAAGGATACCTAAGAAGGTAGTATTAAAGTACTCTACAGCTTCCTCTAATGGTAGAGTTTTAAGAGGTGACAAATTTATTTTTTTTTAATTTTGATGAATTGGACTGGTAGGAATTTTTTGGAACTACGGAAAGAAAGTAGGATGGGGGGTTTATGGGTTTTGTGTGCTGTCTTAGTATGAATGTGGGTAGGTGATCACTGAGGGAGTTGGATAACGTACCAGATGTATTGGCAGATGAAGGCTTGTTGGTTAGGATCCAGTCTAATATGGATTCCTTTTTGGTGGATTTGTCTATACAGTGGGGGTTGGATAAGCCCTGTGAAGTTAAATAGGTTTAAGTGGTACTTCAGGGGTGATGCCATGATAGAGGCCCAATCAATGTTGAAGTCCCCCAGGATAAGTGTCTCTTGAGGAAGAACGGTGGAAGTCCAATGTAAAATGGACTCTAGAGTGGCAATATTGTCAGCTGGTGGTAAGTAGACACCTATAATGTTGAGTTGTTTCTGCTGGTTTAATTTTATATTTTCAAACAGGGTTTCTGCATAGTTGGAAGTGGGAATATCTTTTTTGTATTTGTTGGAGACTAAGGTTGTGTCTGTAAAGTAGAGCAATGCCCCCACCTCTTTTAGCTATTCGATCACTTCTAAGGATGTTGTAGCCAGGAGGGGCTATGGTCTTATCTTTGGCTTGAGCCAGGTCTGGAATTAATGGAGTATCCTGGATGTGGATGCCTGTGACACCCTCAGCATGTCCACTGCTGGTCTCTGAAAGGTTTCTGTAGCTAAAATTCAAAGTGCTACACATACCATTGTCTCCACTGGTATGGGTTCCCCTCGGTTTGCCCTCGGTCTGAGTTGAGGATGACAGAGGTTGTAGAGTTCCTGTAGTGTGTCTCTATCCACCCTATACTGCTCTACAATTTCCACCTCATGCAGATTGTGATAAGTTAAATGGGGCCTGGAAACTCTTCTACTTCTTCTTGGCCATGGTCTATCAACAGCAGCAAATACTTCAGCCTGTTGCACATATACATGAATTAAAGCAACAGCAGCCCTTGACATTCTTTCTGTGTTGACTCCTTTCTGTGGCTGTATTCCAATAGGTTTTGCAATTCTCAGGGAAAACCAGCACTAAGTGTACACGGTTGCTTCTTTCTAGCTTGGATTGGTTGATTAGCATACAATTCAGCTGCTTATGCTGTAATTAGCATGCCACAGTGTTTACCGTTTACTGAATACAAAACAGTGTGCTACCATGTACACATTGCGCTGCAACGCACACACATTCTTTAATGGACCGTGTCGAGTTTATTGAATCTGCCTGCTAGTTTAATTAATGGGAGCAGTCCCTTTTAGCTTACTCAGTCCTTGTACACCATAAATTGTAACCCAATCTGTAATTCTCCTTATTAGCCATGGGTACCCACAAAGGAAATATTAGCAGTCAGAATCATGTAAGTAATATGATATTGAGACAGCCAGTGCAGATCCAAGAAGGAAAGGCACTGAGCTCAAAAGGCTTATTACATTATTTGTTGCTTCTGTAGCAGAAAAAATGAATGACTTACAGTCAGGAGCCCATTTTATGTAGTGGAGTCCAGTCAGTAAAGTAGTCCAAATAATACCAGACTCAAAACCAGAGTCCAGTCAGCACAGCAGTCCAAATAATACCAGACTCAAAACCAGGGTCCAGTCAGTGCAGCAGTCCAAATAATACCAGACTCAAAACCAGAGTCCAGTCAGTGCAACCGTCCAAATAATACCAGACTTAAAACCACAGTCCAGTCAACGCAGCAGTCCAAATAATACCAGACTCAAAACCAGAGTCCAGTCAGGGCAAAATTCCAAATAATAATAGACTCAAAACCAGAGTCCAGTCACTGAAGCAGTCCAAATAATAGTAGACTCAAAACAAGAGTCCAGTCAGCGCAGCAGTCCAAATAATACTAGACTCAAAACCAGAGTCCAGTCAGCACAGCAATCCAAATAATACCAGACTCAAAACCAGAGTCCAGTCAGCGCAGCAGTCCAAATAATACCAGACTCAAAACCAGAGTCCAGTCAGTGCAGCAGTCGAAATAATACCAGACTCAAAACCAGAGTCCAGTTAGTGCAGCCGTCCAAATAATACCAAATTCAAAACCAAAGTCCAGTCAATGCAGTAGTCCAAATAATACCAGACTCAAAATCAGAGTCCAGTGAGTGCAACAGTCCAAATAATAATAGACTCAAAACCAGAGTCCAGTCATTGAAGCAGTCCAAATAATACCAGACTCAAAACCAGAGTCCATTCAGCGCCGCAGACCAAATAATACCAGACTCAAAACCAGAGTCCAGTCAGCACAGCAGTCCAAATAATACTAGAATCAAAACCAGAGTCCATTCGGCACAGCAGTCCCAATAATACTAGACTCAAAACCAGAGTCCAGTCACTGTAGCAGTCCAAATAATACCAGATTCAAAACCAGAGTCCAGTCAGCACAGCAGTCCAAATAATACCAGACTCAAAACCAGAGTCCAGTCAGTGCAGCAGTCCAAATAATACCAGACTCAAAACCAGAATCTAGTCAGCGCAGTAGTCCAAATAATACCAGACTCAAAACCAGAGTCCAGTCAGCACAGCAGTCCAAATAATACCAGACTCAAAACCAGGGTCTAGTCAGTGCAGCAGTCTAAATAACACCAGACTCAAAACCAGAGTCCAGTCATTGAAGCAGTCCAAATAATACCAGACTCAAAACCAGAGTCCAGTCAGCGCAGCAGTCCAAATAATACCAGACTCAAAACCAGAGTCCAGTCAGCGCAGCAGTCCAAATAATACTAGACTCAAAACCAGAGTCTATTTAGCACAGCAATCCAAATAATACCAGACTCAAAACCAGAGTCCAGTCAGCGCAGCAGTCTAAATAATACCAGACTGAAAACCAGAGTCCAGTCAGCGCAGCAGTCTAAATAATACCAGACACGAAACCAGACTCCAGTCAGTTCAGCCATCTAAATAATACCAGACTCAAAACCAGAGTCCAGTCAATGCAGCAGTCCAAATAATACCAGACTCAAAACCAGAGTACAGTCAGCGCAACAGTCCAAATAATAATAGACTCAAAACCAGAGTCCAGTCATTGAAGCAGACCAAATAATACCAGACTCAAAACCAGAGTCCAGTCAGCACAGCAGTCCAAATAATACCAGACTCAAAACCAGAGTCCAGTCAGCACAGCAATCCAAATAATACCAGACTCAAAACCAGAGTCCAGTCATTGAAGCAGTCCAAATAATACCAGACTCAAAACCAGAGTCCAGTCAGTACAGCAGTCCAAATAATAACAGACTAGAACCAGAGTCCAGTCAGTGCAGCAGTCCAAATAATACTAGACTCAAAACCAGAGTCCAGTCAGCACAGCATTCCAAATAATACCAGAAGTCCAGTCAGCGCAGCAGTCCAAATAATACCAGACTCAAAACCAGAGTCCAGTCAGCGCAGCAGTCCAAATAATACTATAATCAAAACCAGAGTCCAGTCAGTGCAGCAGTCCAAATAATACCAGACTCAAAACCAAAGTCTAGTCAGCGCAGCAGTCCAAATAATACCAGACTCAAAACCAGAGTCCAGTCAGCGCAGCAGTCCAAATAATATTAGACTCAAAACCAGAGTCCAGTCACCACAGCAGTCCAAATAATACCAGACTCAAAAGCAGAGTCCAGTCAGCACAGCAGTCCAAATAATATCAGACTCAAAACCAGGGTCCAGTCAGTGCAGCAGTCTAAATAACACCAGACTCAAAACCAGAGTCCAGTCATTAAAGCAGTCTAAATAACACCAGACTCAAAACCAGAGTCCAGTCAGCGCAGCAGTCCAAATAATACCAGACTCAAAACCAGACTCCAGTCAGCGAAGCAGTCCAAATAATACTAGACTCAAAACCAGAGTCCAGTCATTGAAGCAGTCCAAATAATACCAGACTCAAAACCAGAGTCCAGTCAGCACAGCAGTCCAAATAATACCAGACACAAAACCAGAGTCCAGTCAGCGCAGCAGTCTAAATAATACCAGACTGAAAACCAGAGTCCAGCCAGTGCAGCAGTCTAAATAATACCAGACTCAAAACCAGACTCCAGTCAGTGCAGCCATCCAAATAATACCAGACTCAAAACCAGAGTCCAGTCAATGCAGCAGTCCAAATAATACCAGACTCAAAACCAGAGTACAGTCAGCGCAACAGTCCAAATAATAATAGACTCAAAACCAGAGTCCAGTCATTAAAGCAGACCAAATAATACCAGACTCAAAACCAGAGTCCAGTCAGCGCAGCAGTCCAAATAATATTAGACTCAAAACCAGAGTCCAGTCACCACAGCAGTCCAAATAATACCAGACTCAAAAGCAGAGTCCAGTCAGCACAGCAGTCCAAATAATATCAGACTCAAAACCAGGGTCCAGTCAGTGCAGCAGTCTAAATAACACCAGACTCAAAACCAGAGTCCAGTCAGCGCAGCAGTCCAAATAATACCAGACTCAAAACCAGAGTCCAGTCAGCGAAGCAGTCCAAATAATACTAGACTCAAAACCAGAGTCCAGTCATTGAAGCAGTCCAAATAATACCAGACTCAAAACCAGAGTCCAGTCAGCGCAGCAGTCCAAATAATACCAGACTCAAAAGCAGAGTCCAGTCAGCGCAGCAGTCCAAATAATACCAGACACAAAACCAGAGTCCAGTCAGTGCAGCAGTCTAAATAATACCAGACTGAAAACCAGAGTCCAGTCAGCGCAGCAGTCTAAATAATACCAGACTCAAAACCAGACTCCAGTCAGTGCAGCCATCCAAATAATACCAGACTCAAAACCAGAGTCCAGTCAATGCAGCAGTCCAAATAATACCAGACTCAAAACCAGAGTACAGTCAGCGCAACAGTCCAAATAATAATAGACTCAAAACCAGAGTCCAGTCTTTAAAGCAGACCAAATAATACCAGACTCAAAACCAGAGTCCAGGCAGCACAGCAGTCCAAATAATATTAGACTCAAAACCAGAGTCCAGTCACCACAGCAGTCCAAATAATACCAGACTCAAAAGCAGAGTCCAGTCAGCACAGCAGTCCAAATAATATCAGACTCAAAACCAGGGTCCAGTCAGTGCAGCAGTCTAAATAACACCAGACTCAAAACCAGAGTCCAGTCAGCGCAGCAGTCCAAATAATACCAGACTCAAAACCAGAGTCCAGTCAGCGAAGCAGTCCAAATAATACTAGACTCAAAACCAGAGTCCAGTCATTGAAGCAGTCCAAATAATACCAGACTCAAAACCAGAGTCCAGTCAGCGCAGCAGTCCAAATAATACCAGACTCAAAAGCAGAGTCCAGTCAGTGCAGCAGTCCAAATAATACCAGACACAAAACCAGAGTCCAGTCAGCGCAGCAGTCTAAATAATACCAGACTGAAAACCAGAGTCCAGTCAGCGCAGCAGTCTAAATAATACCAGACTCAAAACCAGACTCCAGTCAGTGCAGCCATCCAAATAATACCAGACTCAAAACCAGAGTCCAGTCAATGCAGCAGTCCAAATAATACCAGACTCAAAACCAGAGTACAGTCAGCGCAACAGTCCAAATAATAATAGACTCAAAACCAGAGTCCAGTCATTAAAGCAGTCTAAATAACACCAGACTCAAAACCAGAGTCCAGTCAGCGCAGCAGTCCAAATAATACCAGACTCAAAACCAGAGTCCAGTCAGCAAAGCAGTCCAAATAATACTAGACTCAAAACCAGAGTCCAGTCATTGAAGCAGTCCAAATAATACCAGACTCAAAACCAGAGTCCAGTCAGCGCAGCAGTCCAAATAATACCAGACTCAAAACCAGAGTCCAGTCAATGCAGCAGTCCAAATAATACCAGACTCAAAACCAGAGTCCAGTCAGAACAGCAGTCCAAATAATACTAGACTCAAAACCAGAGTCTAGTCAGCGCAGCAGTCCAAATAATACTAGACTCAAAACCAGAGTCCAGTCAACACAGCAGTCCAAATAATACCAGAAGTCCAGTCAGCGCAGCAGTCCAAATAATACCAGACTCAAAACCAGAGTCCAGTCAGCGCAGCAGTCCAAATAATACTATAATGAAAACCAGAGTCCAGTCAGTGCAGCAGTTCAAATAATACCAGTCTCAAAACCAGGGTCCAGTCAGCGCAGTAGTCCAAATAATACCAGACTCAAAACCAGGGTCCAGTCAGCACAGCAGTCCAAATAATACCAGACTCAAAACCAGAGTCCAGTCAATGCAGCAGTCCAAATAATATTAGACTCAAAACCAGAGTCCAGTCAGTGCAGCAGTTCAAATAATACCAGTCTCAAAACCAGGGTCCAGTCAGCGCAGTAGTCCAAATAATACCAGAAGTCCAGTCAGAGCAGCAGTCCAAATAATACCAGACTCAAAACCAGAGTCCAGTCACCGCAGCAGTCCAAATAATACTAGATTCAAAGCCAGAGTCCAGTCAGCATAGTAGTCCAAATAATACCAGACTCAAAACTAGAGTTGTCAGTGCAGCAGTCCAAATAATACCAGAAGTCCAGTCAGCGCAGCAGTCCAAATAATACCAGACTCAAAACCAGAGTCCAGTCAGCACAGCAGTCCAAATAATACCAGACTCAAAACCAGGGTCCAGTCAGTGCAGCAGTCTAAATAACACCAGACTCAAAACCAGAGTCCAGTCAGCGCAGCAGTCCAAATAATACTAGACTCAAAAGCAGAGTCCAGTCATTGAAGCAGTCCAAATAATACCAGACTCAAAACCAGAGTCCAGTCAGTGCAGCAGTCCAAATAATACCAGACTCAAAACCAGAGTCCAGTCAGCACAGCAGTCTAAATAATACCAGACTGAAAACCAGAGTCCAGTCAGCGCAGCAGTCTAAATAATACCAGACTCAAAACCAGACTCCAGTCAGTGCAACCATCCAAATAATACCAGACTCAAAACCAGAGTCCAGTCAATGCAGCAGTCCAAATAATACCAGACTCAAAACCAGAGTACAGTCAGCGCAACAGTCCAAATAATACTATAATCAAAGCCAGAGTCCAGTCAGTGCAGCAGTTCAAATAATACCAGTCTCAAAACCAGGGTCCAGTCAGCGCAGTAGTCCAAAAAATACCAGACTCAAAACCAGGGTCCAGTCAGCACAGCAGTCCAAATAATACCAGACTCAAAACCAGAGTCCAGTCAATGCAGCAGTCCAAATAATACTAGACTCAAAACCAGAGTCCAGTCAGTGCAGCAGTTCAAATAATACCAGTCTCAAAACCAGGGTCCAGTCAGCGCAGTAGTCCAAATAATACCAGAAGTCCAGTCAGAGCAGCAGTCCAAGTAATACCAGACTCAAAACCAGAGTCCAGTCACCGCAGCAGTCCAAATAATACTAGATTCAAAACCAGAGTCTAGCCAGCATAGTAGTCCAAATAATACCAGACTCAAAACTAGAGTTGTCAATGCAGCAGTCCAAATAATACCAGAAGTCCAGTCAGCGCAGCAGTCCAAATTATACCAGACTCAAAACCAGAGTCCAGTCAGCACAGCAGTCCAAATAATACCAGACTCAAAACCAGGGTCCAGTCAGTGCAGCAGTCTAAATAACACCAGACTCAAAACCAGAGTCCAGTCAGCGCAGCAGTCCAAATAATACCAGACTCAAAACCAGAGTCCAGTCAGCGAAGCAGTCCAAATAATACTAGACTCAAAACCAGAGTCCAGTCATTGAAGCAGTCCAAATAATACCAGACTCAAAACCAGAGTCCAGTCAGCGCAGCAGTCTAAATAATACCAGACTGAAAACCAGAGTCCAGTCAGCGCAGCAGTCTAAATAATACCAGACTCAAAACCAGACTCCAGTCAGTGCAGCCATCCAAATAATACCAGACTCAAAACCGGAGTCCAGTCAATGCAGCAGTCCAAATAATACCAGACTCAAAACCAGAGTCCAGTCAGCGCAGCAGTCCAAATAATACTATAATCAAAACCAGAGTCCAGTCAGTGCAGCAGTTCAAATAATACCAGTCTCAAAACCAGGGTCCAGTCAGCGCAGTAGTCCAAATAATACTAGACTCAAAACCAGGGTCCAGTCAGCACAGCAGTCCAAATAATACCAGATTCAAAACCAGAGTCCAGTCAATGCAGCAGTCCAAATAATACTAGACTCAAAACCAGAGTCCAGTCAGCACAGCAGTCCAAATAATACCAGTCTCAAAACCAGAGTTCAGTCAGCACAGCAGTCCAAATAATACCAGAAGTCCAGTCAGAGCAGCAGTCCAAATAATACCAGACTCAAAACCAGAGTCCAGTCACAGCAGCAGTCCAAATAATACTAGATTCAAAACCAGAGTCCAGTCAGCATAGTAGTCCAAATAATACCAGACTCAAAACTAGAGTTGTCAGTGCAGCAGTCCAAATAATGCCAGAAGTCCAGTCAGCGCAGCAGTCCAAATAATACCAGACTCAAAACCAGAGTCCAGTCAGCGCAGCAGTCCAAATAATACTATAATCAAAACCAGAGTCCAGTCAGTGCAGCAGTTCAAATAATACCAGTCTCAAAACCAGGGTCCAGTCAGCGCAGTAGTCCAAATAATACCAGACTCAAAACCAGGGTCCAGTCAGCACAGCAGTCCAAATAATACCAGACTCAAAACCAGAGGACATTTTTGAACTTAATAAAATAATGCAAAGAATCCTCTCTTATTCAGTATGCCGATGACTCTACACTTATATTAATCTCAATTAACATTCCTGAACTACACTCCCTGACCCAACAGGCCCTACTATCCACTGAACAGTGGTTCTCTCACAACCTACTGATCCTAAATCCCAAAAAGACCAAACTCCTACTTTTCCTTCCCCGTTCTCTTTCTCATCACAAAACCTCCTTTCTTATTACATCTTCTAACAATACAACTATCCAACCTGACACCCTCACAAAACTCCTAGGGATCATTATCAATGATGAACTAAAGTTCAGCCTACACATACTCCAATGTATAAAAAAAAAAAAAAAAAACAGAAACTAGGTCTGTTATATCGGAACAAAAAATTCCTAACCCCTGAATCTAGACTTACCCTCCTCCCCTCCCTTTTATACGCCGCCATAGTTCTTACTAATATGCAGGCCTCCACTCTAAACAAACTCCAATAGACACAATAAAAATAGCCAGATTCATTACTAACTCCCCATACAACTCACACCACTACATTTCTTTAAACTCTCTTCAATGGCTTGAACTTCCCCAATTTCTGCTATCTTATCAATTTCATATGCTAAACTGTATTCTTTATAAACCCTCCCTCTGTCCATCTCTATCTTCCTTAGTCTCCATCTACATCCCATCCCGGACCCTCCGTACTTCTAATCAGCAATTACTTGATATCTACCACCCAAAAAGGTCAGTAGGCAAACTACTCTACAAACACTCCTTTTCCATGCTTGGAACAGACTTACCCTTGACATACATTCAATCTCCCACACCTCACACTTTAAAAATGAACTAAAAGCTTATTTTCTCAATTCTAGAACCTGCCCTTGCCATGACCCTACCTAGTCTTCCTTCCCTTTATGTACCCTCAAAAGGACCATACTTAGTACCTCATTACACCTCTCTCTCCAATGTGTCTACTATGCATTTGCATAATTTTATACAAACAAATTTTTTTATTGTTGACCTATTGAACTATATCAATGTAAAATTGTTACTTAGCTTCTTTTTAATGCAGCTTTATGCATTTAACCCAACATATGTGAATATTTTTGCTATAACTGCTATTATATCAATATTGTTTAAAATTGTACTTGTTTAAAAATGTACTACTGGAGCTTTTCTCCTCAAGTCTCCAATGAAAATGGGTCACAAGCCCAGTTGGACAAACCCGGTTAACAAATGTCAATAAATAAATACATAAAGTCAAGGTGGTTTAAAGTCTTAACATATTTTTGCAAACAAACTGAATGGTGAATTACATCTGGTCAGTCATTCATTTAACAGGTTTCAGCAATCAAGATGAAAGAGAGTAATAATGAATCATCAGTAAAAATAAATGATCTTCATAGACTATCAGAAAGGAGGGTTTGGTATAATTGCTAAGGTGTTTGCCTTACAGACACAAGACATGGCTCGATTCTCACCTGTGAAAAAGAAATGACCCACAAGGGCAGCGAGCCTAGTACTTACCTATGAGCCAGCCCCATCCTTTAAAAAGAATAAACAATAATAATTAAAAAACTGCAGCAATTCCACAATCACAAATATAATTGTGCAGCATTTTTATCTAACATTTCTACATTGATTTGCAAATACATGGATTTATTTTGTACTCACAATGCTGCTTAGCTTATGTAGTTCATTTTTAGAACTTCTTTCATTTATATACACTAGCTTTTTCAGATTTTTAATATATATATATATATATATATATATATATATATATATATATATATATATATTCTCACTAGACTTGCATAGTCCCTTTATCACACTTACTGCAGCCTGTTTTGTAGTTTACATTATAAATCATGGTTCAGCAAGAAAATATCAGCAGAAAGAACAAAAACAGAACAGAGTGTAATGGATTAGCTTACAAGTGACTCTAATAAAGCAGAAACATGCAGTGCACTGCTGGGTAAGCTGCCGTTAATGAGGGTTTATATAGTCATGCATACCCTTACTCATAGCTATAGAACATGGTTACTAAGTTGCCTTTCCCAAGCTGGAGCTTTTCGTTTACAAAAGGGAGAGATAATATTTCAGAATTAGTTATCACCCTTAAGTCTTTACAGCAGTCAGTGAGTGTCCTGTCCTCTCCCTTGAAGAGCAGAGAACACTGGGTAATCTTCTAAGGCAGGTCACCAGTTTAATTTCTCCAAGTGTTTTGGGTTCTAATACCATGACAGGAATAGACCCCATTCCTAAGTCAGGGTATGATTCAAATTTATGAAATTAGTACAGTTTTAGTTTTTGATGTAAGCCAACAGTGTTCTCTCAGCATCGGCAGTGTACCAAGAAGTGCTTCCTTCTGCAGTTCTTATGGGGTTACATTTACTGGTAGCACACTTAAGTACAATTGTAAATACAGTTTTATTAGTTCTGTCACTCCTACCACTATTGTGACTGTCTGAGTATCTTTCTTCGACATTGTTCTCGTTTTTGCTTTCAAATACTGATATTTTATCACTTTGTGTATCTTCGTAAGTAAGACACCACTCTCTGGGTGTAGCAGTTTCAATGATCAATGCTACTTTTGTCTTTTTTCTTGAACTACTATATCTGGTTTTCTTGCATCACTACTGTGATAACATTGTCTATAAGTAAGGAATGGTGTAAAAACAACTAGGGGATGTACACATTCTTCAATCCACAAGTCAGGATACAAACATCTTCTTTTGCAACTATTACCAATTGCACCATTTTGTAGGTGTGTACAGTGGGGGTTGTCTGTCTTCACTCATCTAGCAAATGCAGTTAGAGGTGTATCATATGTAGTTCTACATCACTGTAGTTAGAGGTACATCATATGTAGTTCTACATCAATGCAGTTGGAGGGGTCTCAAATGTAGTTCTACATCAATGCAGTTAAAGGGGTATCAAATGTAATTCTACATCAGTGCAGTTTGAGATGTATCATATGTAGTTCCACATCAACCCACTTAGAGGTGTATCATATGTAGTTCAACACCAATGCAGTTAGAGGTGTATCATATGTAGTTCGACACCAGTGCAGTTAGAGATGTATCATATGTAGTTCTACATCACTGTAGTTAGAGGTGTATCATATGTAGTTCTACATCAATGCAGTTAGAAGGGTATTATATGCAGTTCTACATCGATGCTGTTGGAGGGGTCTCAAATGTAGTTCTACATCAATGCACCTAGAGGAGTATCACATGCAGTCCTACATCAATGCAGTTAGACAGGTATCATATGTAGTTCACATCAATGTAGTTAGAGGTGCATCATATGTAGTTCTACGTCAATGCAGTTAGAGCTGTATCATACATAGTTATACATCAACCCACTTAGAGGTGTATCATATGTAGTTCCACATCAGTGCAGATAGAGGGTTCTCATATCGAGTTCTACATCAATGCACTTAGAGGACTGCTATATGTAGCTCTATATCATTGCAGTTACAAGAGCAGCAAATGTAGTTCTTCATCAATGCAGTTAGTGGGGTATCATATGTAGTTCTAAATCAATGCAGTTAGAGGGGTATAAAATGTAGTTCTACATCAAAGCAGTTAGAGGTATATCATATGTAGTTCTACATCAATGCAGTTAGAGATGTATCATATTTAGTTCAACACCAATGCAGTTAGAGGTGTATCATATGTAGTTCTACACCAGTACAGTTAGAGATGTATCATATGTAGTTCTACATCATGACAATTAGAAGTTTCTCATATGTAGTTCTACGTCAGTGCAATTAGAGGGGCATCAAATGTAGTTCTACAACAAAGTAGTTAGAGGTATATCATATGTAGTTCTACATCAGTGCAGTAAGAGGTGTATCATATGTAGTTCAACACCAGTGCAGTTAGAGATGTATCATATTTAGCTCAACACCATTGCAGTTAGAGGTGTATCATATGTAGTTCTACACCAGTGCAGTTAGAGATGTATCATATGTAGTTCTACATCATGACAATTAGAAGTTTCTCATATCTAGTTCTACGTCAATGCAATTAGAGGGGCATCAAATGTAGTTCTACAACAAAGTAGTTAGAGGTATATCATATGTAGTTTACATCAATGCAGTATAAGGTGTATCATATGTAGTTCAACACCAATGCAGATAGAGGTGTATCATATGTAGTTCTACACCAGTGCAGTTAGAGATGTATCATGTGTAGTTCTACATCAATGCACTTACAGGTGTATCATATATAGTTCTACATCAATGTAGTTAGAGGGGTATTATATGTAGTTCTACATCAGTGCAGGTACAGGAGTATCACATGTAGTTCTACATCAGTGCAATTAGAGGGGTATCAAATGTAGTTCTACATCAAGTAGTTAGGTGTATACCATATCTAGTTCTACATCAGTGCAGTTAGAGGTGTACCATATGTAATTTTACATTAATGCATTTAGAGCCTTATTATATGTAGTTCTACACCAATGCAGTTACAGATGTATCATATGCAGTTCTACATCAAGGCAGATAGAGGTATATCATATGCAGTTCTGCATCAATGCAGTTAGAGGGGTATCAAATGTAGTTCTACATCAAAGCAGTTAGAAGTATATCATATGTAGTTCTACACCAATCCAGTTACAGTTGTATCATATGTTGTTTTACAGGAATGTAGTTACAGGTGTATCCTATGTAGTTCTACATCAATGCATTTAGAGGGGTATCATATATAGTTATACATCAATGCAGTTGCACGTGTATCTTATGTAGTTCTACATCAATGTAGTTAGTAGTGCATCCTACATAGTTCTACACCAATGCAGTTAGAGATGCATCATATGTAGTTCTACATCAATGCAATTAGATAGAGGGGCATCAAATGTATTTCTACAACAAAGCAGTTAGAGGTATATCATATGTAGTTCTACATCAATGCAGTAAGAGGTGTATCATATGTAGTTCAACACCAATGCAGTTAGAGGTGTATCATATGTAGTTCTACATCAATGCAGTTACAGGTGTATCATATATAGTTCTACATCAGTGTAGTTAGAGGGGTATCATATGTAGTTCTACATTAATGCAGTTACAGGTGTATTACATGTAGTTCTACATCAATGTAGATACAGGTGTATCATATGTAGTTCTACATCAATGCATTTAGAAGGGTATCATATGTAGTTCTACATCAATGTAGTTAGAGGGTTTGATATGTAATTAATTCTACATCAGTGGATTTAGTGGGGTATTATATGTAGTTCAACACCAATGCAGTTAGAGGGGTATCAAATGTAGTTCCACATCAAAGCAGTTAGAGGTATATGATATGTAGTTCTACATCAATCCAGTTACAGGCATATCATATGTAGTTTTACATGAATGCAGTTAGAGGTGTATCATATGTAGTTCTACATCAATGCAGTTACAGGCGTATCATATATAGTTCTACATCAATGTAGTTAGAGGGGTATCATATGTAGTTCTACATTAATGCAGTTACAGGTGTATTACATGTAGTTCTACATCAATGTAGATACAGGTGTATCATATGTAGTTCTACATCAATGCATTTAGAAGGGTATCATATGTAGTTCTACATCAATGTAGTTAGAGGGTTTGATATGTAATTAATTCTACATCAGTGGATTTAGTGGGGTATTATATGTAGTTCAACACCAATGCAGTTACAGGGGTATCAAATGTAGTTCCACATCAAAGCAGTTAGAGGTATATCATAAGTAGTTCTACATCAATCCAGTTACAGGCATATCATATGTAGTTTTACATGAATGCAGTTACAGGTGTATCATATGTAGTTCTACATCAATGCAGTTACAGGTGTATCATATATAGTTCTACATCAGTGTAGTTAGACGGGTATCATATGTAGTTCTACATTAATGCAGTTACAGGTGTATTACATGTAGTTCTACATCAATGTAGATACAGGTGTATCATATGTAGTTCTACATCAATGCATTTAGAAGGGTATCATATGTAGTTCTACATCAATGTAGTTAGAGGGTTTGATATGTAATTAAATCTACATCAGTGCATTTAGTGGGGTATTATATGTAGTTCAACACCAATGCAGTTAGAGGGGTATCAAATGTATTTCCACATCAAAGCAGTTAGAGGTATATGATATGTAGTTCTACATCAATCCAGTTACAGGCATATCATATGTAGTTTTACATGAATGCAGTTACAGGTGTATCATATGTAGTTCTACATCAATGCAGTTACAGGTGTATCATATATAGTTCTACATCAGTGTAGTTAGAGGGGTATCATATGTAGTTCTACATTAATGCAGTTACAGGTGTATTACATTTAGTTTTACATCAATGTAGATACAGGTGTACCATATGTAGTTCTACATCAATGCATTTAGAAGGGTATCATATGTAGTTCTACATCAATGTAGTTAGAGGGTTTGATATGTAATTAATTGTACATCAGTGGATTTAGTGGGGTATTATATGCAGTTCAACACCAATGCTGTTACAGGGGTATCAAATGTAGTTCCACATCAAAGCAGTTAGAGGTATATCATATGTAGTTCTACATCAATCCAGTTACAGGCATATCATATGTAGTTTTACATGAATGCAGTTACAGGTGTATCATATGTAGTTCTACATCAATGCAGTTACAGGTGTATCATATATAGTTCTACATCAATGTAGTTAGAGGGGTATCATATGTAGTTCTACATTAATGCAGTTACAGGTGTATTACATGTAGTTCTACATCAACGTAGATACAGGTGTATCATATGTAGTTCTACATCAATGTATTTAGAAGGGTATCATATGTAGTTCTACATTAATGTAGTTAGAGAGTTTAATATGTAATTAATTCCACATCAGTGCATTTAGTGGGGTATTATATGTAGTTCAACACCAATGCAGTTAGAAGGGTATCAAATGTAGTTCCACATCAAAGCAGTTAGAGGTATATGATATGTAGTTCTACATCAATCCAGTTACAGGCATATCATATGTAGTTTTAAATGAATGCAGTTACAGGTGTATCATATGTAGTTCTACATCAATGCAGTTACAGGTGTATCATATATAGTTCTACATCAGTGTAGTTAGAGGGGTATCATATGTAGTTCTACATTAATGCAGTTGCAGGTGTATTACATGTAGTTCTACATCAATGTAGATACAGGTGTATCCTATGTAGTTCTACATCAATGCATTTAGAAGGGTATCATATGTAGTTCTACATCAATGTAATTAGAAGGTTTGATATGTAATTAATTCTACATCAGTGGATTTAGTGGGGTATTATATGTAGTTCAACACCAATGCAGTTACAGGGGTATCAAATGTAGTTCCACATCAAAGCAGTTAGAGGTATATCATAAGTAGTTCTACATCAATCCAGTTACAGGCATATCATATGTAGTTTTACATGAATGCAGTTACAGGTGTATCATATGTAGTTCTACATCAATGCAGTTACATGTATATCATATATAGTTCTACATCAGTGTAGTTAGAGGGGTATCATATGTAGTTCTACATTAAAGCAGTTACAGGTGTATTACATGTAGTTCTACATCAGTGTAGATACAGGTGTATCATATGTAGTTCTACATCAATGCATTTAGAAGGGTATCATATGTAGTTCTACATCAATGTAGTTAGAGGGTTTGATATGTAATTAATTCTACATCAGTGGATTTAATGGGGTATTATATGTAGTTCAACACCAATGCAGTTACAGGGGTATCAGATGTAGTTCCACATCAAAGCAGTTAGAGGTATATGATATGTAGTTCTACATCAATCCAGTTACAGGCATATCATATGTAGTTTTACATGAATGCAGTTACAGGTGTATCATATGTAGTTCTACATCAATGCAGTTACAGGTGCATCATATATAGTTCTACATCAGTGTAGTTAGAGGGGTATCATATGTAGTTCTACATTAATGCAGTTACAGGTGTATCATATATAGTTCTATATCAGTGTAGTTAGAGGGGTATCATATGTAGTTCTACATTAATGCAGTTACAGGTGTATTACATGTAGTTCTACATCAATGTAGATACAGGTGTATCATATGTAGTTCTACATCAATGCATTTAGAAGGGTATCATATGTAGTTCTACATCAATGTAGTTAGAGGGTTTGATATGTAGTTAATTCTACATCAGTGGATTTAGTGGGGTATTATATGCAGTTCAACACCAATGCAGTTACAGGGGTATCAAATGTAGTTCCACATCAAAGCAGTTAGAGGTATATCATATGTAGTTCTACATCAATCCAGTTACAGGCATATCATATGTAGTTTTACATGAATGCAGTTACAGGTGTATCATATGTAGTTCTACATCAATGCAGTTACAGGTGTATCATATATAGTTCTACATCAATGTAGTTAGAGGGGTATCATATGTAGTTCTACATTAATGCAGTTACAGGTGTATTACATGTAGTTCTACATCAATGTAGATACAGGTGTATCATATGTAGTTCTACATCAAAGCATTTAGAAGGGTATCATATGTAGTTCTACATTAATGTAGTTAGAGAGTTTGATATGTAATTAATTCTACATCAGTGCATTTAGTGGGGTATTATATGTAGTTCAACACCAATGCAGATAGAGGGGTATCAAATGTAGTTCCACATCAAAGCAGTTAGAGGTATATGATATGTAGTTCTACATCAATCCAGTTACAGGCATATCATATGTAGTTTTAAATGAATGCAGTTACAGGTGTATCATATGTAGTTGTACATCAATGCAGTTACAGGTGTACCATATATAGTTCTACATCAGTGTAGTTAGAGGGGTATCATATGTAGTTCTACATTAATGCAGCTGCAGGTGTATTACATGTAGGTCTACATCAATGTAGACACAGGTGTATCATATGTAGTTCTACATCAATGCATTTAGAAGGGTATCATATGTAGTTCTACATCAATGTAGTTAGAGGGTTTGATATGTAATTAATTCTACATCAGTGGATTTAGTGGGGTATTATATGTAGTTCAGCACCAATGCAGTTACAGGGGTATCAAATGCAGTTCCACATCAAAGCAGTTAGAGGTATATCATAAGTAGTTCTACATCAATCCATTTACAGGCATATCATATGTAGTTTTACATGAATGCAGTTACAGGTGTATCATATGTAGTTCTTCATCAATGCAGTTACAGGTGTATCATATATAGTTCTACATCAGTGTAGTTAGAGGGGTATCATATGTAGTTCTACATTAATGCAGTTACAGGTGTATTACATGTAGTTCTACATCAGTGTAGATACAGGTGTATCATATGTAGTTCTACATCAATGCATTTAGAAGGGTATCATGTGTAGTTCTACATCAATGTAGTTAGAGGGTTTGATATGTAATTAATTCTACATCAGTGGATTTAGTGGGGTATTATATGTAGTTCAACACCAATGCAGTTACAGGGGTATCAGATGTAGTTCCACATCAAAGCAGTTAGAGGTATATGATATGTAGTTCTACATCAATCCAGTTACAGGCATATCATATGTAGTTTTACATGAATGCAGTTACAGGTGTATCATATGTAGTTCTACATCAATGCAGTTACAGGTGTATCATATATAGTTCTACATCAGTGTAGTTAGAGGGGTATCATATGTAGTTCTACATTAATGCAGTTACAGGTGTATCATATATAGTTCAACATCCGTGTAGTTAAAAGGGTATCATATGTAGTTTTACATTAATGCAGTTACAGGTGTATTACATGCAGTTCTACATCAGTGTAGATACAGGTGTATCATATGTAGTTCTACATCAATGCATTTAGAAGGGTATCATATGTAGTTCTACATCAATGTAGTTAGAGGGTTTGATATGTAATTAATTCTACATCAGTGGATTTAGTGGGGTATTATATGTAATTCAACACCAATGCAGTTAGAGGGGTATCAAATGTAGTTCCACATCAAAGCAGTTAGAGGTATATGATATGTAGTTCTACATCAATCCAGTTACAGGCATATCATATGTTATTTTACATGAATGCAGTTACAGGTGTATCATATGTAGTTCTACATCAATGCAGTTACAGGTGTATCATATATAGTTCTACATCAGTATAGTTAGAGGGGTATCAAATGTAGTTCCACATCAAAGCAGTTAGAGGTATATCATATGTAGTTCTACATCAATCCAGTTACAGGCATATCATATGTAGTTTTACATCAATGCAGTTAGAGGTGTGTCATATGTAGTTCTACATCAATCCAGTTACAGGCATATCATATGTAGTTTTACAGGAATGCAGTTACATGTGTATCATATGTAGTTCTACATGAATGCAGTTACATGTGTATCATATCTAGTTCTACATCAGTGTAGTTTGAGGGGTATCATATGTAGTTCTACATTAATGCAGTTACAGGTGTATTACATGTAGTTCTACATCAATGTAGATACAGGTGTATCATATGTAGTTCTACATCAATGCATTTAGAAGGGTATCATATGTAGTTCTACATCAATGTAGTTAGAGGATTTGATATGTAATTAATTCTACATCAGTGGATTTAGTGGGGTATTATATGTAGTTCAACACCAATGCAGTTACAGGGGTATCAAATGTAGTTCCACATCAAAGCAGTTACAAGTATATGATATGTAGTCCTACATCAATCCAGTTACAGGCATATCATATGTAGTTTTACATGAATGCAGTTACAGGTGTATCATATGTAGTTCTACATCAATGCAGTTACAGGTGTATCATATATAGTTCTACATCAGTGTAGTTAGAGGGGTATCATATGTAGTTCTACATTAATGCAGTTACAGGTGTATTACATGTAGTTCTACATCAATGTAGATACAGGTGTATCATATGTAGTTCTACATCAATGCATTTAGAAGGGTATCATATGTAGTTTTACATCAATGTAGTTAGAGGGTTTGATATGTAATTAATTCTACATCAGTGCATTTAGTGGGGTATTATATGTAGTTCAACACCAATGCAGTTAGAGGGGTATCAAATGTAGTTCCACATCAAAGCAGTTAGAGGTATATGATATGTAGTTCTACATCAATCCAGTTACAGGCATATCATATGTAGTTTTACATTAATGCAGTTACAGGTGTATCATATGTAGTTCTACATCAATGCAGTTACAGGTGTATCATATATAGTTCTACATCAGTGTAGTTAGAGGGGTATCATATGTAGTTCTACATTAATGCAGTTACAGGTGTATTACATGTAGTTCTACATCAGTGTAGATACAGGTGTATCATATGTAGTTCTACATCAATGCATTTAGAAGGGTATCATATGTAGTTCTACATCAATGTAGTTAGAGGGTTTGATATGTAATTAATTCTACATCAATGGATTTAGTGGGGTATTATATGTAGTTCAACACCAATGCAGTTACAGGGGTATCAAATGTAGTTCCACATCAAAGCAGTTAGAGGTATATCATATGTAGTTCTACATCAATCCAGTTACAGGCATATCATATGTAGTTTTACATGAATGCAGTTACAGGTGTATCATATGTAGTTCTACATCAATGCAGTTACAGGTGTATCATATATAGTTCTACATCAGTGTAGTTAGAGGGGTATCATATGTAGTTCTACATTAATGCAGTTACAGGTGTATCATATATAGTTCTACATCAGTGTAGTTAGAGGGGTATCATATGTAGTTCTACATTAATGCAGTTACAGGTGTATTACATGTAGTTCTACATCAATGTAGATACAGGTGTATCATATGTAGTTCTACATCAATGCATTTAGAAGGGTATCATATGTAGTTCTACATCAATGTAGTTAGAGGGTTTGATATGTAATTAATTCTACATCAGTGGATTTAGTGGGGTATTATATGTTGTTCAACACCAATGCAGTTAGAGGGGTATCAAATGTAGTTCCACATCAAAGCAGTTAGAGGTATATGATATGTAGTTCTACATCAATCCAGTTACAGGCATATCATATGTAATTTTACATTAATGCAGTTACAGGTGTATCATATGTAGTTCTACATCAATGCAGTTACAGGTGTATCATATATAGTTCTACATCAGTGTAGTTAGAGGGGTATCATATGTAGTTCTACAACAAAGCAGTTAGAGATTTATCACATGTAGTTCTAGACCAATGCAGTTAGAGGTGTAGCATATGTAGCTCTTAATCAGTACAGTTCAGGTGTATCATATGTAGTTCTACATCAAGGCAGTTAGAGGTATATCATAAGTAGTTCTACATCAATGCTGTTACAGGTGTATCATATGTAGTTTTACATGAATGCAGTTACAGGTGTATCATATGTAGTTCTACATCAATGCAGTTACAGGTGTATCATATATAGTTCTACATTAATGTAGTTAGAGGGGTATCATATGTAGTTCTACATTAATGCAGTTACAGGTGTATTACATGTAGTTCTACATCAATGTAGATACAGGTGTATCATATGTAGTTCTACATCAATGCATTTAGATGGGTATTATATGTAGTTCTACATTAATGTAGTTAGAGAGTTTAATATGTAATTAATTCCACATCAGTGCATTTAGTGGGGTATTATATGTAGTTCAACACCAATGCAGTTAGAGGGGTATCAAATGTAGTTCCACATCAAAGCAGTTAGAGGTATATGATATGTAGTTCTACATCAATCCAGTTACAGGCATATCATATGTAGTTTTAAATGAATGCAGTTACAGGTGTATCATATGTAGTTCTACATCAATGCAGTTACAGGTGTATCATATATAGTTCTACATCAGTGTAGTTAGGGGGTATCATATGTAGTTCTACATTAATGCAGTTGCAGGTGTATTACATGTAGTTCTACATCAATGTAGATACAGGTGTATCCTATGTAGTTCTACATCAATGCATTTAGAAGGGTATCATATGTAGTTCTACATCAATGTAATTAGAAGGTTTGATATGTAATTAATTCTACATCAGTGGATTTAGTGGGGTATTATATGTAGTTCAACACCAATGCAGTTACAGGGGTATCAAATGTAGTTCCACATCAAAGCAGTTAGAGGTATATCATAAGTAGTTCTACATCAATCCAGTTACAGGCATATCATATGTAGTTTTACATGAATGCAGTTACAGGTGTATCATATGTAGTTCTACATCAATGCAGTTACAGGTATATCATATATAGTTCTACATCAGTGTAGTTAGAGGGGTATCATATGTAGTTCTACATTAAAGCAGTTACAGGTGTATTACATGTAGTTCTACATCTGTGTAGATACAGGTGTATCATATGTAGTTCTACATCAATGCATTTAAAAGGGTATCATATGTAGTTCTGCATCAATGTAGTTAGAGGGTTGATATGTAATTAATTCTACATCAGTGGATTTAGTGGGGTATTATATGTAGTTCAACACCAATGCAGTTACAGGGGTATCAGATCTAGTTCCACATCAAAGCAGTTAGAGGTATATGATATGTAGTTCTACATCAATCCAGTTACAGGCATATCATATGTAGTTTTACATAAATGCAGTTACAGGTGTATCATATGTAGTTCTACATCAATGCAGTTACAGGTGCATCATATATAGTTCTACATCAGTGTAGTTAGAGGGGTATCATATGTAGTTCTACATTAATGCAGTTACAGGTGTATTATATATAGTTCTACATCAGTGTAGTTAGAGGGGTATCATATGTAGTTCTACATTAATGCAGTTACAGGTGTATTACATGTAGTTCTACATCAATGTAGATACAGGTGTATCATATGTAGTTCTACATCAATGCATTTAGAAGGGTATCATATGTAGTTCTACATCAATGTAGTTAGAGGGTTTGATATGTAGTTAATTCTACATCAGTGGATTTAGTGGGGTATTATATGCAGTTCAACACCAATGCAGTTACAGGGGTATCAAATGTAGTTCCACATCAAAGCAGTTAGAGGTATATCATATGTAGTTCTACATCAATCCAGTTACAGGCATATCATATGTAGTTTTACATGAATGCAGTTACAGGTGTATCATATGTAGTTCTACATCAATGCAGTTACAGGTGTATCATATATAGTTCTACATCAATGTAGTTAGAGGGGTATCATATGTAGTTCTACATTAATGCAGTTACAGGTGTATTACATGTAGTTCTACATCAATGTAGATACAGGTGTATCATATGTAGTTCTACATCAATGCATTTAGAAGGGTATCATATGTAGTTCTATATTAATGTAGTTAGAGAGTTTGATATGTAATTAATTCTACATCAGTGCATTTAGTGGGGTATTATATGTAGTTCAACACCAATGCAGTTAGAGGGAATCAAATGTAGTTCCACATCAAAGCAGTTAGAGGTATATGATATGTAGTTCTACATCAATCCAGTTACAGGCATATCATATGTAGTTTTAAATGAATGCAGTTACAGGTGTATCATATGTAGTTCTACATCAATGCAGTTGCAGGTGTATCATATATATTTCTACATCAGTGTAGTTAGAGGGGTATCATATGTAGTTCTACATCAATCCAGTTACAGGCATATCATATGTAGTTTTACATGAATGCAGTTACAGGTGTATCATATGTAGTTCTACATCAATGCAGTTACAGGTGTATCATATATAGTTCTACATCAGTGTAGTTAGAGGGGTATCATATGTAGTTCTACATTAATGCAGTTACAGGTGTATCATATATAGTTCTACATCAGTGTAGTTAGAAGGGTATCATATGTAGTTCTACATTAATGCAGTTACAGGTGTATTACATGCAGTTCTACATCAGTGTAGATACAGGTGTATCATATGTAGTTCTACATCAATGCATTTAGAAGGGTATCATATGTAGTTCTACATCAATGTAGTTATAGGGTTTGATATGTAATTAATTCTACATCAGTGGATTTAGTGGGGTATTATATGTAATTCAACACCAATGCAGTTAGAGGGGTATCAAATGTAGTTCCACATCAAAGCAGTTAGAGGTATATGATATGTAGTTCTACATCAATCCAGTTACAGGCATATCATATGTTATTTTACATGAATGCAGTTACAGGTGTATCATATGTAGTTCTACATCAATGCAGTTACAGGTGTATCATATATAGTTCTACATCAGTGTAGTTAGAGGGGTATCATATGTAGTTCTACATTAATGCAGTTACAGGTGTATCATATATAGTTCTACATCAGTGTAGTTAGAGGGGTATCATATGTAGTTCTACATTAATGCAGTTACAGGTGTATTACATGTAGTTCTACATCAATGTAGATACAGGTGTATCATATGTAGTTCTACATCAATGCATTTAGAAGGGTATCATATGTAGTTCTACATCAATGTAGTTAGAGGGTTTGATATGTAGTTAATTCTAAATCAGTGGATTTAGTGGGGTATTATATGCAGTTCAACACCAATGCAGTTACAGGGGTATCAAATGTAGTTCCACATCAAAGCAGTTAGAGGTATATCATATGTAGTTCTACATCAATCCAGTTACAGGCATATCATATGTAGTTTTACATGAATGCAGTTACAGGTGTATCATATGTAGTTCTACATCAATGCAGTTACAGGTGTATCATATATAGTTCTACATCAATGTAGTTAGAGGGTTATCATATGTAGTTCTACATTAATGCAGTTACAGGTGTATTACATGTAGTTCTACATCAATGTAGATACAGGTGTATCATATGTAGTTCTACATCAATGCATTTAGAAGGGTATCATATGTAGTTCTATATTAATGTAGTTAGAGAGTTTGATATGTAATTAATTCTACATCAGTGCATTTAGTGGGGTATTATATGTAGTTCAACACCAATGCAGTTAGAGGGGAATCAAATGTAGTTCCACATCAAAGCAGTTAGAGGTATATGATATGTAGTTCTACATCAATCCAGTTACAGGCATATCATATGTAGTTTTAAATGAATGCAGTTACAGGTGTATCATATGTAGTTCTACATCAATGCAGTTGCAGGTGTATCATATATAGTTCTACATCAGTGTAGTTAGAGGGGTATCATATGTAGTTCTACATCAATCCAGTTACAGGCATATCATATGTAGTTTTACATGAATGCAGTTACAGGTGTATCATATGTAGTTCTACATCAATGCAGTTACAGGTGTATCATATATAGTTCTACATCAGTGTAGTTAGAGGGGTATCATATGTAGTTCTACATTAATGCAGTTACAGGTGTATCATATATAGTTCTACATCAGTGTAGTTAGAAGGGTATCATATGTAGTTCTACATTAATGCAGTTACAGGTGTATTACATGCAGTTCTACATCAGTGTAGATACAGGTGTATCATATGTAGTTCTACATCAATGCATTTAGAAGGGTATCATATGTAGTTCTACATCAATGTAGTTAGAGGGTTTGATATGTAATTAATTCTACATCAGTGGATTTAGTGGGGTATTATATGTAATTCAACACCAATGCAGTTAGAGGGGTATCAAATGTAGTTCCACATCAAAGCAGTTAGAGGTATATGATATGTAGTTCTACATCAATCCAGTTACAGGCATATCATATGTTATTTTACATGAATGCAGTTACAGGTGTATCATATGTAGTTCTACATCAATGCAGTTACAGGTGTATCATATATAGTTCTACATCAGTATAGTTAGAGGGGTATCAAATGTAGTTCCACACCAAAGCAGTTAGAGGTATATCATATGTAGTTCTACATCAATCCAGTTACAGGCATATCATATGTAGTTTTACATGAATGCAGTTAGAGGTGTGTCATATGTAGTTCTACATCAATCCAGTTACAGGCAAATCATATGTAGTTTTACAGGAATGCAGTTACAGGTGTATCATATGTAGTTCTACATGAATGCAGTTACATGTGTATCATATCTAGTTCTACATCAGTGTAGTTTGAGGGGTATCATATGTAGTTCTACATTAATGCAGTTACAGGTGTATTACATGTAGTTCTACATCAATGTAGATACAGGTGTATCATATGTAGTTCTACATCAATGCATTTAGAAGGGTATCATATGTAGTTCTACATCAATGTAGTTAGAGGGTTTGATATGTAATTAATTCTACATCAGTGGATTTAGTGGGGTATTTTATGCAGTTCAACACCAATGCAGTTACAGGGGTATCAAATGTAGTTCCACATCAAAGCAGTTACAGGTATATGATATGTAGTCCTACATCAATCCAGTTATAGGCATATCATATGTAGTTTTACATGAATGCAGTTACAGGTGTATCATATGTAGTTCTACATCAATGCAGTTACAGGTGTATCATATATAGTTCTACATCAGTGTAGTTAGAGGGGTATCATATGTAGTTTTACATTAATGCAGTTACAGGTGTATTACATGTAGTTCTACATCAATGTAGATACAGGTGTATCATATGTAGTTCTACATCAATGCATTTAGAAGGGTATCATATGTAGTTCTACATCAATGTAGTTAGTGGGTTTGATATGTAATTAATTCTACATCAGTGCATTTAGTGGGGTATTATATGTAGTTCAACACCAATGCAGTTAGAGGGGTATCAAATGTAGTTCCACATCAAAGCAGTTAGAGGTATATGATATGTAGTTCTACATCATTCCAGTTACAGGCATATCATATGTAGTTTTACATTAATGCAGTTACAGGTGTATCATATGTAGTTCTACATCAATGCAGTTACAGGTGTATCATATATAGTTCTACATCAGTGTAGTTAGAGGGGTATCATATGTAGTTCTACATTAATGCAGTTACAGGTGTATTACATGTAGTTCTACATCAGTGTAGATACAGGTGTATCGTATGTAGTTCTACATCAATGCATTTAGAAGGGTATCATATGTAGTTCTACATCAATGTAGTTAGAGGGTTTGATATGTAATTAATTCTACATCAATGGATTTAGTGGGGTATTATATGTAGTTCAACACCAATGCAGTTACAGGGGTATCAAATGTAGTTCCACATCAAAGCAGTTAGAGGTATATGATATGTAGTTCTACATCAATCCAGTTACAGGCATATCATATGTAGTTTTACATGAATGCAGTTACAGGTGTATCATATGTAGTTCTACATCAATGCAGTTACAGGTGTATCATATATAGTTCTACATCAGTGTAGTTAGAGGGGTATCATATGTAGTTCTACATTAATGCAGTTACAGGTGTATCATATATAGTTCTACATCAGTGTAGTTAGAGGGGTATCATATGTAGTTCTACATTAATGCAGTTACAGGTGTATTACATGTAGTTCTACATCAATGTAGATACAGGTGTATCATATGTAGTTCTACATCAATGCAGTTACAGGTGTATCATATATAGTTCTACATCAGTGTAGTTAGAGGGGTATCATATGTAGTTCTACATTAATGCAGTTACAGGTGTATCATATATAGTTCTACATCAGTGTACTTAGAGGGGTATCATATGTAGTTCTACATTAATGCAGTTACAGGTGTATTACATGTAGTTCTACATCAATGTAGATACAGGTGTATCATATGTAGTTCTACATCAATGCATTTAGAAGGGTATCATATGTAGTTCTACATCAATGTAGTTAGAGGGTTTGATATGTAATTAATTCTACATCAGTGGATTTAGTGGGGTATTATATGTTGTTCAACACCAATGCAGTTAGAGGGGTATCAAATGTAGTTCCACATCAAAGCAGTTAGAGGTATATGATATGTAGTTCTACATCAATCCAGTTACAGGCATATCATATGTAATTTTACATTAATGCAGTTACAGGTGTATCATATGTAGTTCTACATCAATGCAGTTACAGGTGTATCATATATAGTTCTACATCAGTGTAGTTAGAGGGGTATCATATGTAGTTCTACAACAAAGCAGTTAGAGATTTATCACATGTAGTTCTAGACCAATGCATTTAGAGGTGTAGCATATGTAGCTCTTAATCAGTACAGTTCAGGTGTATCATATGTAGTTCTACATCAAGGCAGTTAGAGGTATATCATAAGTAGTTCTACATCAATGCTGTTAGAAGGGTATCATATATAGAGCTACATCATTGCAGTTCCAGGTGTATCATATATAGTTATACATCAATCTCATGTATCATGTCTAGTTCTACACTGATGCAGTTGCAGCTGTACCGTATGTAGTTCTGCATCAATGCAGTTACAGCTGTATCATATGTAGTTCTACATTGATGCAGTTACAGCTTTATCATACCTTGTTCTACATCAATGTAATTGGAGGTGTATTGTATGTAGTTCTGCACTGATGCAGTTCAGGTGTATCAAATGTAGTTCTGCATCAATGCAATTACAGCTGTATCATATGTAGTTTTATATCAATGCATTTACAGGTGTATCATATGTTGTTTTACATCAATCTTTTTTTAATTTCTCCAAGTATTTTGGGTTTCTAATACCATGACAGGAATGGACCCCCATTCCTAAGTCAAAGTACGGTTAAAGTTCTTGAAATTAGAATTTTGATGTCAGCCAGTAGGGCTCTTCACAGCACCCACAATGTGCCCAGTAATGACTGCTTCTGCAATTCATACAGAGTTACATGGACTGGTAGTATATTTAAATATGATTGTCGACTATTTTTTATAAGACCTGTTGCTCCTACTACTACTATTGGAACTGCCTGGGTATCTTTCTTCCAGATTGCTCTTGTTTGTGCCTGTAAATCCTGGTATTTTATAACTTCGTGTCTCTCTGTATGCAAGACACTGTAGTCACTGGGTGTGGCAATTTCAATGAGCAATGTTACTTTTGTCTTCTTTTCTTAGACCACTGTATCTGTTTTCTAGCATCTGTCTTTTGAACTGTTGGTAATGGATGATCCCATGTGATGTAACTTCTTCATTTTCTATGATGCTTTGTGGCTCATGTTTCCAGTGTTTTTCAGCCACTTCAGTACTATAATGTTTGCACAATTCCCAGTGCAACAGGCTTGCCACATTATTATGCCTTTCAGTATACAGTCCTTCTGCCACTAGTATGTCGCAACCAGCAACAAGATGCGCAACAGTTCCCAATTTGGTTTTACAAAACCTACATTTGTCTGTTTCTCCCACATCTTCAATGAACTTTGTAAACCAACGTGTATGCAGCCAACTGTCTTGGGCTGCCAATATTTACCTTTCATCTCTTGGTTTGAATTCTCCTCTCCTCAACCATACCTACATTCATTCCTGATCAACATGAGGTTCTTTTCCAGAAGTTTTCTATACTTGCAACTATATTTATGCTTTTTCCACATTTCTTGCCTTCTCATCTGATCCTTCACCTCATATTCTTTCTTTTGTTTTTTTTTTTGTCACATTCAGTTGCTGCCTGATTTTTATCTACTGGTTTGATTTCCATTCCTGCTTGATGCCGATATGCTTCTGCTAGAGTTAGCAAAGAAGTCATATTTGATTTATTCTCCTCATGTTTCAAAACTTTCACTACATTTGGGTCTTGTGAGGTCAGCAGATATGTGTGGAGTCCCACAATTGCAAATCTATACATATCAAGGAGGCCCATCCCTCGTTCAGAACGGAGAATATACAATCTTGGTATACACTGATTTTTATAAATCATTTGGTGAGCATGAAGCATCCTTCTTGTTTTCCTATCTAATCTATCCAACACGTTTTGGAGCCAGTTAATCACTCCAAAACTGTAAGTTAGGAGAGGAAGAGCAAATTGGTTTATAGCCTGGATTTTGTTCCTAGATGTCAGTGCTGATTTCAGGATTAATTTAAGTCTTCTGAAGTACTCCTTACTAAGTGTTATTCACTTTGTTCAAGTTTTATTGTTGAGCCTTCATCAATTTCCAAATATTTATACACTCCCTCTTGCTCAAGTTCTTTTATATCATATTCTTGTCCCAAACTGATGTTTTCTTGTTGCTGCAGTTTTCCTGCTTTAAAGGTTGCTCTTGCACATTTATCAGGACCAAATGACATTCTTATATCATCTGAAAAAGTTTTGACAACTTGCAGTTGTGCTTTCAGTTCCTCATCTGATGAGCTACACAGTTTTAAATCATCAACAAAGAGAAGATGAGAAGTCTTTATACTTTGTTGTTTTCTAGGAGCCAAATTATAGCCATGGCCAAAGCTGTTAAGTAGACAGCTTAATGGGTTAAGGGCAAGGCAGAATAGCAGTGGTGACAGAGTCACCTTGGAATATCCCCCTTTGAATTTTTAACCCTGGGATAATAATTTGTCCTTTATCATGGCTTAATTGCAAAGTGGTCTGCTACTGTTTCATGGTCCCTGTAATGTAGCTGATCAGAGTAGGATGTATCTTATACATTTTTAAGCACTCTTTTATCCATGAATGTGGGATACTTAGAGGGGTATCATATGTAGTTCTGCATCAGTGCATTAAGAGGGATATCATATGTAGTTCTACATCAATCCAGTTACTGGTTTATCATATGTAGTTTTACATGAATGCAGTTACAGGTGTACCATATGTAAGTCTACATCAATGTAGTTAGAGGGTTTGATATGTAATTCTACATCAATGCATTTAGAGGGGTATCATATGTAGTTCTACATCAATAAAGTTAGAGGTGTATCATGTGTAGTTCTACATCAGTGCAGTTAGAAATTATCAATGTAGTTAGAGGTTTATCATATGTAGTTCTACATCTTGGAATCAGCTTTCTATTGTTGATGGACTGTGCCTAAAACAAGGCACTATGGGACAGCAAAGGCTTTATCCAGAATGCAAACGCCTTTGTAAGAAAGGTGCAGTCCACCCCTATCAAAGCAGGAAGACTTGCCAGCCATTTTATTCCAAGCTGACATATTTATTTATTTATTTATTTTTATTTATTTAACATTTGTTAACTGGGAAAGTACGACTTGGAATAAAGCCAATTTTCACTGGAGGCATGTGGTGAAATGCTCCAGATGCATGTCTTTGTAAATATGGGAGGAAATTGGAATACCCGGAGGAAACCCACACGAATGCAGGGAGGACATGCAGACTCCGCACAGAAGGCACTCCAGATGAGAATCAAACCAGAGGACCTCTTGCTGTGAGGTGACATTGCTACCATTGCATCACTGCGCCATATACTGGATCTTCTTAGAATGACACCACATAGCCAATTATTAAAGCCATTTATCTTTTCTTTGAATCTGGGCATCATTCTGGTTGATGGCAAAATACCACTCAAGACCAGTATCTTCCTTCCTCTACACAAGCTTAGAAAGCTCAAACATATCCATTTGCATGTCCCTCTGAGCAGAGCACCCAAGGCCACAGATCTGAAAGGATGCAAAGTTTTACACATTAAATGCAGTGATAAAAAACAATATACTCACATGTCTTAATACTGATTTATTTAATTTAAACCTAATGCTGAGATTCATTCATCTGGCAGTAGAACTAAACATCACTGTGTCATCTGGAGAGTAGACGTGAACATCAATGCTTCACACCGTATCATCTGGACATCAGGACTGAGCATCACTGCATCATGCTGCATTGCCTGAGCAGTAGAATTGGACATCACTGCATCACACTGTATCATCTGGCAGTAAGACTGAACATCACTGCATCACACAAAGTAAATACAAGTAATTTCCAATCACAGGAAAAGCATCACTATTCCTAAACATATTTACATTACAATTATGACATGAGAGAAACTGTCCTCCTCTGTATTATAAGCTGGCTCTCAGGGAATTCTACACTCTCTGAGGCTCTGAAAGAATTTCATTAAGAAGGCCCCCTTCAAAACTTTCCATTACTGAAAAAGCTTTTAGCAAATGTGCATCAGCCTGCTGCAAAAATATCACAGATAATATCAGATAAATTGGTAATGTACTCCTGGCAGAAACTAAGAAATAAAGAAGTTATGTACTCACCATAACGTTCCATCTGAGTGGGTAACTTCATTTGTCTGCAACCTGTGGGTATCAGATCCGACCTCGGATCCGAGCCGGCAGCTTTACCAAGCTAAAGATCCGAGCTCCTAGCTCCTCCCCCTACCCATAATCCCCTGCAACACATCCCCCATCCTCAGATCGAGTTTGCCTATAGGGACTCCACAAGACCCTCGAAAGAGGCCAGTAACCTACTGCCTAACAGAATGGGCAATCCTCTCCTGGTTAAGAAGCACGAAACTGGTTAGGGGGAATGGGGGGGGGTCGGTTGCAGAGAGATGAAGTTACCCACTCAGATGGAACATTATGGTGAGTACATAACTTCTTTATCTGAAGTGGTTAACTTCATTTGGTCTGCAACCTGTGGGACAGAGTCCCGAGCTACCTAGAAAACCTTGGGTGGCCCTCAAGGAAGAATATTCCAGAGCACCTCGGAGCCAAAGGAAGCCCTACTCCTGGAAATCAAATCCAATTTATAATGGGAAATGAATGTATGAGAGGAGGACCAAGTAGCTGCTGAACATATGTCGTCTATAGGGACTCTAGACCAGAATGCAGCAGAGGTAGCTATGGATCGGGTTGAATGCGCATGGATTCCCAAAGGAACTGGTTTGTTCGAAGCTAAATAGGCTTAAATGATGCATTGTGAAATCCAGTTAGCTAATGTCACTTTGGTAATAGGTTTGCCTAAAGAAGACTTGGCAAAGGACACAAACAATTGATCAGACTTGCGGTTAGTTGCTGTCCTGTGCAGATAAAAACGCAGTTGTCTATGCACATCCAATTTGTGCAGTGTGTATTCCCATTTGTTCTGGAAACTGGGAAAGAACACTGGCAGATTAATAGACTGATTAATATTTGACTCAGAGGCTACTTTAGGGAGGAAAGAAGGATTAGTCCTGAGAGAAACTCTGTCCTTATGAAAAATTAGATAAGGGGGTTTCATATAGAGGGCTTGAAGCTCAGACACTCTCCTGGCCAAAGTTATTGCAACCAGGAAGGCTGTTTTCCAAGATAAAAATTTCAACTGAGCTGATGCGGCCAGTTCGAAAGGAGGGCCCATCAAAGCCTACAGGACCAGTGTTAAGTCCCATGGTGGAACCGCAGACTTAACTGGCAGTTTTAACAGGAAAGCGCCTTTTAGAAAGGTTTTGCAAATTCTGGTGGAAGCCAATGATCCTACCTCATCTCCCACATGAAAGTGAGAGATGGCTGCCAACTGTACTTTAACCGTAGATGCACTGGCTCCCTGATGAAAGATGTGGGACAGAAATTCAAGAATTGTCAGAATAGGGACAGTAAAGGGATCGAAGCCCCTGTCTTTGGCCCAAATGGAAAAGCGTTTCCATTTACTACCATAGATCCTTCTGGTAGAAGGTTTGTGTGCTGCTACCAGAGTGGCTTTCACTGGTGATGAGATACCGGGAGTCCTTGCTATCAGCGGAACTGGATCAACCAAGCCGTGAGCTTGAGGTCACCCAGATTTGGGGGTTGTAATACCGCAGGGTGAGAAATTAGATCCAGGATGGGATCTAAGATCCAAGGAGGAACTACACTGTGAGACCGCAAGTAAGGGAACCAGATCTGACGAGGCCAGAATGGGGCTATGAGGATTATCTTGCTCCCCAACCAATGGGCTTTCTGCGGGAACTTCATCATGACCGGAAGCGGGGGATAAGCATAAAGGAGACCAGGAGGCCAAGCATGAACCAGAGCGTCTCTGGGGCTCTCCCCTATTGGGGGAATTAGAGCGAAATATTCGCTGCACTTTGTGTTTGCCGGGGAAGCAAAAAGGTAGACCCCATTTGAGGAAGATCTGTTTCGCTACTAACGGGTTTAGAGACCACTCATACAGTGTGAGGATCAGGCGACTTAGCCTGTCCGCTAGGATCTTGGTCCAGCCCGGAATGTGCGTTGCTACCAGAAAGCGGTTGGTGGAGATCGCCCATTCCCAAACTCTCATGGCCTCTCAGCAAAGGGGATCAGATCTGGTTCCCCCCTGTTTGTTGATGTACCAGACTACAGCCATGTTGTCTGACTGAATTGCAATATTTCCCAGAGGAAGAAGGTCTTGTAGGGCTTGCAACGCCAAAAGCACCGCCCTCATCTCCAGGACATTGATATGCAGAACGGTCTCTGAGGGAGCCCACATGCCTTGGACGGTTCTGCCCATAGCATGCCCCCCCCCACCCGAGGCGAGAAGCGTCCGTGGCTTGGGGCTGAGGCATGATGAATGGTCTCCCCTCTCGAAGCTCCTGAGAGTGCAGCCACCAGAGAAGGGAGTCCTTGCAAACCCTGCTCAGGGGAATCAGGGTGCTCAAGGGGTGCAGCAACAGTGACCACTGGACCTGAAGAGTCCATTGTAGGATTCTCATATGCAGGCACGCAAAGGGTGACAGACCGATGGCTGCTGCCATGGAGCCCAAAGCTCTCAGGACTAATTCCGCAGGTGGGGCTGAGGGCTGGATAATTGCCAAAACATGAAGAGGCAAATTGCGCAACCTGTCTGTTGTCAGAAAGGCTTTGGAGTGACGTGTATCTATTTTGGCCCCTATGAATTCCAGAATTTGCACAGGATGAAGGAATGATTTTTGAAGGTTCACAGTAATACCTAGATGCTGAGTAAGAGCCAGGGTATAATCCCTGGCCTAGCAGAGCTGATGCCTGGTGGAGGCAGTGAGGAGCCAGTCTTCCAGGTACGGAAAGACCCGAATGCCCTGAAGTTTCAGGTGGGCTGCGACCACCGCCATGACTTTAGTGAACACCCTGGGTATTGAGGTGAGGCCGAACGGAAGAGCCCTGAACTGAAAATGACTGGCTCCCAGCCGAAAGTGGAGGAACCTCCTGGATCGTCTGTCCATTAGAATGTGGTAGTACACATCCTTGAGGTCTATGGAGCACATCTAGTCATTGTCCTGGAGGAAGGGGAGAATAGATTGCAGGGTGACCATCCAGAATTTCTCCTTGGGAATGAACAGGTTTAGAGATGAGAGGTCTAGTATAGGCCTCAGTTCCCCCGTCGTTTTTGGCACTAAAAAGAACCTGGAGTAATTTCCCAATACGGACTGGCCTGGGGGAACGGGCTGGATGGCCCTTTTTCTAACAGCTTTGAAATTTCCAAAGCTGCCGCCTCCCTTTGATCGGGTGGGATATCGGGGAGGCATTTCATAGGAGGGGGTAGACTCAGAAAGGGAATGGAATAACCTCTGGATATAACTCGGTGCACCCACCGGTCCGTAGTAATGGACTCCCAATTTTGGAGGTGCTCCGACAGATGCCCCCAGACTGCCTCCAGAGAGGGACAGCCGGGTAAGCCCTCAGGGCTGTTGCACGGGCCTCTCCGAGAAAGGTTCTCGGGACCCGAGATTCCTCGGCCCCCCCTCTGCCTCTGGGCTGGTGTCCACCTTGTCCTCCACTGCCTCTGAAGGATGAGGGGTCCGAAGCGGGACGGGACTGCTGTGATTTCCGGAACCACATCTTTTTTTGTCCCCTCTGGTTCCTGAAGAAGGACCGTTAGGGATTAGAGAAGCGGATCCCGACGGCAGACAGCGTCTTCCCATCCTTCTCGCTTTGGACCAGAGTGTCACGGACGGTTTTGCCAAAGAGCGTAGAACTGTCAAAGGGCGCGTTAGCGAAGGACGCCTTGAAGGGTTCCACAAAATTGCAAAGGTGGATCCAGGCATGACGCCACAGAGCAATGCCTGCTCCGCTGGCTCTAGCCACTCCCTCCGTGGCATGGGAGAGTAGCCGCATAGATGTAATAGTAATAGATTTCAGAGTGGCCATGCGAGTCGAGAAGATGCGTTTGTCCTCAGCCGCCATGGACTCTGGGGGGGCTCCAGCGTATTCCTTAATCAAGTCTCGCTGGAGTCTGATAACGTGCGCCATATAGTTCAGCGCCCTCACAGAGAAGGTAGCTGAAGCAAACATCCGCTTTCCAATGCGGTCCAACGTCCAAGATTCCTTATCTGGGGGGTAGACCAAGGAACTCTCCTGCCCTAGTTCCTTCTTGGTGGCAGCTGCCACCAGCATGGCATCCACTGGAGAACCTTTAGACCAAGCCATCCTATCAGAAAGGGGACTAAGTATCTTGTCTGGCCTTCTGGGAATTGGCTCCATGGTGTCCGGCTCCTTCCAAGCCCTGGTGGTAATTAAGTCCACCAGGGGGTCAGCTGGGGGGGGACACCCAAGAAGTAGATGGGCCTGCATCGAATGCATCCAGAAACACAGACTCATCCGAGGAAGGTTTTTGGGCAGACCACCCTCCTCTGATTCGCAACATTTCTATGACATCTCCAATATCAGGGGGTGACCTTGGGTAACCTTCCCCTTCCTCCAAATCTGTGTCCTCTGGCAGGGACTCAGGGGAGTCCAGATGCCTCCTTTTGCACTTCCGTTTGTGAGGAACCTCCTCGGTGGGGCTATCCAAGGAGGGCTCACCCATGGGGTTCTCTTCCTCTAAGGGAACCAACTGCAGTGCCAATGCAGGCTGTCCCTGTAGCCGGATGATGGAGGACAGGCCCAAATGCACAGGGGAGATGGATGGATCCGTAGCCCGGACCGGGGATCTGGAAGTCCTCGACAGCACCCTCTCCACTACATCAAATGCCGAGGGTGAACCGCTCTCCCCTGGCTCTGAGAGCAGCCCCCTCGACGACGATGCAGGGATCAGCGTCAGAGCCGAAGCAGTTGGACCCAAGAGGGAAGTGTGCTCGACACCAAAGACACCATTCCCCCCATGGATCTGACACTCGGCTCTCGGCCCCGAGAGCTAGGATCCAACATGCTCGAGGGCATAGTCGGCGTCGAAGTAACCAAGACTGTCAGCGCCGACGGATCCCCAGGTCCAAAATGCATCCAAAGACTCTGAAAACTGATACCAGGTTGGAGAAGGAGCAATCGGGATAAAGAAAGGGGTCGAGCTCCCCCCCGGAGGGGGGGGCCTTGGAGCACCCCCATCTGCATTTGAGCCTGCAAGAAACGACACATCATCTGGTCCAAATCAGCATCGGTCAAGCTTCTGTAGATCTGGAGGAGGTTGCCAAGGCTGGCCTGGAGGGCCACCTCAAGGACCTCGAGGGAGACCAGTACTCCTCTTCCGGCTCCAGGGAAAAGCAAGGAGAGTGGAGCCGAGAATGAGGAGAACCAGAGACCCTCTTAGTGGGACTAGCTACCTTAGCTGGCGGGGCCAAGGGATGAGACTCAGCCCACCTTTTGTGCTTATGCCGGTCCTTGTCCCTCCTCTTCTCCTTAGAAGAGGAAGAAGAGTCCCCCTCACCTTGAGAAACAGAGGGAGTTTGAGTCCCCAACAAGGGAGGGAGATCGGAAGGCACAGAAGCTGCAGCTGTGACCGGTGCCTTAGAGGGAGAGGAGAAAGAAGATTCTGGGGGTAACAATCCCGCCAGGATTAGCTTGTTCCTCCTATCCCTGATGGCCCGGGGGTTGAAAGCTGCACATACTTGGCAGCTGGGGACAGCTTATGACCACACTCAGTGCATTTTGAAAAAATGGCTTTAGGCCCTTCAGCCATCACACTACACACTCGCACACTAGGGGGAGGGTGAAAAATAAATTTGAAGAAAATTTACAACAAAAAAGTTAAAATAATTATACTAGACAGTAAAGGGGGCTAAACTAAGCACACACAACACAGAAAATCCTAAGAGAAAAGCGATTTGAAAGTTTTTTATAAACTTGAAATCTCTCACCCACGCCAAGAGCTCGTCTCTAGAAGCTGCTGTAAGCCGCTGCAAACTAGATCTGAGGGTGGGGGATGTGTTGCAGAGGATTATGGGTAGGGGAGGAGCTAGGAGCTCGGATCTTTAGCTAGGTAAAGCAGCTGGCTCGGATCCGAGGTAGGATCCGATACCCACAGGTTGCAGACCAAATGAAGTTAACCACTTCAGATCAAAGGTTCAAAGAGAATGCATGCACTTGTTTTATAAATCCTGGCTAAGTAACACAGTCTTTTGCTGAAAAGATTTCAAGTTGGCATGAACTAAAGCACAGCTGGTAATTCCCTGGTGGTTGAGGAAAGTAAACCTATATTTCTTGTCTTGATGGAGCTACCTTTACCTACTCCATTTTGTTTTCTGCTTTACGAAATCTGCTGGACCTGGTGTTTTTGTTCTTTGTGAGAGGTAGATACTTAAATTATCTAGGCTGCACATTTCACATGTTTTTCATTAGTTAATTGTCTCTTGAGTGATACTTAATTACACAGTGAATTTCTGTCCTTTTGTCTTTTGATGAAAAGATTTCAAGCCTACATAAACTAAAATACTCCTGGGATAACCTTCTAGTGCTTCCCAGCCACCCTGCCCATTGTTGGTGTGCTTTTCAAACCTGGTGATTTTAAGCCACCTACTCCTACTGTAAATTGAGCTTAATAGGCTCCTCTCTTTCTGCACTGTTCTTAATATTGAATTATTTATTTGCCTTTCTTTGTGCTTGTATTGAAAAATTGTAGTTTGCCTCTCATTGTCTGTTCTACTGATTTACTTGATCTGAATTCATTTTCTAGCTAGCTATTGGATAAAGTAGTGTATTCTTACACTCTAGCAAGAACTTGTTTTTACATCAAGAGGTCAGTGGATTTTCCATCTAGTGCACTGGAAGGTAGCCTGGTCTGTTTATGTTGGGGAAACACTTGAGATTTCTGCATCAGGAAAGTAAGTATATTTTGTATCTCTATTGTATTTTTTAAATTGCATTGTATATGTTCACTGCATTTTTTCTGCCTTTTCACTGTTGTGACTGCATATTTTATGCACTCATTTTCAAATGTATTTTCAGCCTAGATAGCATAGTTTAGAGTCAGACCTGCTGAATCTAGCTCATTTTTGTTACACTAGAGCAATAAACCAGCCATCTTATATTAAAAAGGCTCCCCTGCACCCTTGTGACAAAACAATGTGGACCCAGCTTAGTCTGAGCTGGAGATTGCTGGAGAAAGGTTCACTGTATACTTTCCTATTGGTAAATTATCTTAAAACAATTTAATTTCACCTGTATTTAAGCCTCACTTTTGCTTGTTACTGCTCATCATGCAACAGGGGTTAGAGATGCAAACACCTTGCAACACAATTTTTCCCTAGACAGCTGTCAGTGGAAACCTCACAAGCTTCTCTGTTGCACTAAAGGGAACTTAGTTGCTCACTTAGCAACATTGCCACACCGATCATCCACAACCATTAATTTAACAACCCTTGATAGTCCTAGTGCAAAACCTGGTCAGTCTAGCTTATTCCTTTCCCTAATAGCTTAATAGTCCTTGTGCAAAAACTGGTCAGTCTAGTCACTGCTGTCCATAATAGCTCATACTCTAAAAACATGCTATAATGGATAGACAGTTTCCCATCATTTCTCCAGACAGCTTGACTGACATGGGAATATTGAGGCAATGTAGTAATTGCCTCATGTATACTCACAACCATTTACTCCTACAGCAAAGAAATATCCTGTGTGTGAGATGTAAGTACACTATGAAATTGGAATCATTTCTCTCATGTAACAAACCAGATACCAAACAGGTTGTCAGTACACACTCTTCACCTCTCACACAAACTAAAGACACAACACATAGACCCACATACATGGAGGTACTCACTAGAAGTCTACGAAAAGTTCAGAGACCTCCCAGATGTACACAAAGTGCACACAATGTTATGCAAATCGAAACCACTACACATAATAACACATACAAATGTGTCTCAACAAATAAGTCCCTAAGGCAAAACACCTCTAAACCAAATATCCTGGTCATGGGTGACTCCATAGTGAGACACACAGATGTTCCCCTCACCTGGCTGGACAAAGAGAAGGTCACAGTCAGCTGCCTGTCAGGTGCAAGGATCCATCAGGTCATGCATGCGCTAAAGGTACACAACAAAGTACCATTATGACTCGGTCATACTTCATGTTGGGTGAAGGATTTGAGACATACCTCTCTGGACTATATGAAGAGAGACATAACTGAACTCTCAGACTGTGTGCCCCAGACAGGTATGACCTTAGCCCGAAGTAGCATTATACCTTCTCTCAGGATGATGCCACAGTATAAACAAAAAATGATCAACTTCAACAACTGGCTTAGCTTCTGGTGTCAGTCCATGGGAATCCAGTATCTGTCAGCCTGGGCTGACATGGTCGGCAGGCCTCACTGCTTTGCCAGAGGTAGTCAGCACCTGTCTTCTCTACTGGCAAAGGTTCCTGCCTCCCCATAGTGCCTTTTTAGACAATGTCAAAACAACAACATTTCTGATATAACAAAATCCATCCAAGGCAAACTCAAGGTTCTGTAAGTCTAAACATGAAGCTGCACTCCCTGGGAGTACTCCTCACCTTGGAAGATGCTGACATCTTTGCAGTCACAAGAGCACCCCAGCCAAGCAAGGCTATAATGCCTTCCACACCTTGACCTTAAAATGAGTGTGAAAGAACCAAAGGTGGGGGGTATCCATCTTCATTAAAGCCAAGTACACCTCAAGACTGGTCAGACAGTATGACTCTCTCAAACTACTCAATGTCCAATTAACTCTAGGCAAAACACTCTCCACATCCTTGCTAGCTCTAGGTCCCCCACTATAAACCAAGAAAAGCACATTGCCTACCTGGACTTACAGGAATCACTCTCCACACAGTCCAACACCTTAGTCATGGGTGATTTCAATTATCCTTCCATCAAACTGGGTGACATATACAAATGAAAACATGCCCACCCAGAGGTTCCTGGACTTTGTTAATTCAAATGCTCTGGAAGAGAGAGTCTGCACCCCCACAAGGTCTGAAATGTCCTTGACATAGTACTTACCAACATGGGGGTCACTGCACTCCCCCTTCCCCCTGTGTGATGCCTTCCCTGGTAGGATCGGCCCATAAAACTGTTTCATTCAAAGTAACTATTGGACCTGACACCCCCACAGGAGCAAAAAACTAATGAACTTTTCCAAAGCTAACTTCAGACTATTAAGCAATGGTATAAAATGTTTTATTCCCCCCACTCACAAACAACAATGACTCCTATGCAGAGGTGTACTCAAATGCCCTGTACAAACACTTAAGCAGCTCTATAGACTCAGTTGAACCTGACCGGATCAAAAACAGGTTCTCCTAAAAACACAAGCCACCCTAGTGGACCTCAAGTATAAACAGGTTGTCTAACAAGAGGAAGAAACTGATGTCTAAGAATAAGAGGGAACTGACTCAGCAGAGGAAGAATTCCTTCCTCAGTTTGAACAAGCAAATCAGAAATCTCATGAAATCCTCTAAAACTAAGTATGAAATTAAAATATTGTCCATAGCTAAAAATAATCATAAGGCATTCTTTAATTACATCCAAAACCTAAAAGGGAATGCCTAGCTTTGTGCAGAACTGGTAATAGATGATGCTACTCATACTGCACTGGATGTAATCACCAACCTGTTAGCTGATAGATTTGGTGCAAACTTCATCCCTCTGGCCTAACCGGCCATACCCCAAAGCATACCTGACACCAGTCCTCTGCCTAGTATCTCTAGAGATCAGGTCATATCTGCACTCTCCAAGGCCAAAACATGGCCTCAGTGGGACCAGATAATATCCCAGGATGCTTATTAAGCAATCTAAAACAGGATCTAGCTGACCCACTTGGCATTCTCTTTAAACATAGTCTGAGAACTGGCTTTGTTCCAGCAGAGTGGAGAACAGCAACAGCAATCCCTTTCACAAAGCGGAGCCATTAATGGACCCTGGGAACTATAGACCCAAAAGTCTAACCAGTCTCATTTACAAGGCCATGGAAAGAATCATCATGGACCTTATCAACAAGGACATAGGAGACCTTCAGACTCTAGACTCAACACAATTTGGCTTCATTAAGGGTGAATCATGCTTATTAAACCAGGTGGACTTCTTCAAGAAAGTCACCAAAGCCCTGGATGAAGGTAAGACAGTACATACCATCTATTTTGACCTGACCAAGGCTTTTAACACAATCCCCCACTCAGGTATAATTGAAAAACTCTCTCAGTTATGGATTAACCCTTACATCACTAGATGGGTAGCCAATTGACTCACCCCAAGAACACATACTGTTAAAGATTTTGACGCCACCTCTACCAATAGACCCTTCACCAGTGGTGCACCACAAGGTTCTGTGTTGGGTCCTTTATTGTTCAGAATCTACTTCTCGGAAGTCCAGGCTAAATTAGATGGCCTTTGGCTTACTAAGTTTCCTGATGATTGCAGATTGGGTGCAATCATCGAGTCCCCCAATGATGTTAACATATGACAGGAAGGGTTAACACAGACAAATGACTAGTGCCAAAGCCATGGTCTAAAACTAAAGGAAGAAAGTGCATCAGTATTCCCTTTGGCAAAGTAGAATTCCCCATTAAATACAGCATTGAGAATACTCCCCTAAGCTCAAACACAGTGGTGTGAGACCTAGAAGCACAGGTAGATAGCAATCTGAAATTTGACTACCAAGTTTCCTCTGTGGTATGAAAAGCATTCTATGTTGCCCACTTCAAAATTATGGCCATTGCATCGAGGTCTGAGGATGTTATAAGCCCCACTAAACTCTACCCTCATCAGACCATTAATAGAGTACAGTGTTCCATTTTGCATGTACTTCAACAGACACCTGCAGCAACTGGAGAGACCACAGAGGTTCCTCACCAAGAAAATACAGGGCCTCCAAACCATGACTTATGTGGATAGACTAAAAGCCTTGTCACTGTATGCTGTATCATATAGGCTACTGAGAGGAGACTTGTGCCTGGCCTACAGGGTAGTCTCCGACCCTGCCCTGATGGATATGCTTCACATACACAGATCTAATGGCACAAGAGTCACTCACTCTAGGGATCTTAACTTAGCCTGTGACATTAACAGAACATGCTGGAGAGACAGATATGTCTCCCAGAGGCTGCCACTCTTCTGGAACAAACTTCCAATTCACGTGAAGCAGGGCTCCTCACTGACCCTATTCAACCACAACCTGGACAAATGTATGGGAGACCACCAATTCACCCTGGGAATGGCACCCATGTCCCTCATGGACAGGGGGAGTCAGTGCTGACCATAGACTAGCTCTGCAAAATACATTCATTTAATAAGGACAGATGGGGCAACTTGGGATTAACATGGCTAGGCTTGTAACAGCTCTAGGGACACTAGCCTAGTAACCTCCAATGAGCCTCTGAACCTATACAGTTGTGCCTCAGGTCTTTTGTGCACCTACAACCAGGAATGAAAGCTAATCTTTCTGAAAATATCCTTTGTTGCAGACTGCTGCCAACATTGTCTCTAGTCATTTAAAGCTTTTTTTGGCAAATATATACTTTGCATTTATATTTTGTAAATAATGTTTATAGTGCTCCCACTTAACTGTATTATTTCAATGTATGTGTACAGATAGAATACATACTATATATACTGGCTAAATGCTCATGTTTTGTTGAAAATTCATCTTGCATTTTTGTTACATTTTTAATGTTTTGTTGCAAATTCAACCTTACTTCTTTGTTCTGTTTGTTTCTGTTGTCTCTGCCTTCTTTGTCCAGATCATGACTGAAAAGGGTCTACAGGCCACTTCACTTACCCAGTTAACAAATATAAAAAATAAATAAACCCACTCATCAAGAGTGATACCCCATTTCATGCCACACAAACCCCATTTCATGCCACACAATTATGCAGACTTCCACAGATCTTCCTTTTGGTCCACTGACAACCTTTTCAGTAATTTTGGGTAAGTATAATTAAGTATGAAGCCTGACAGACAGAGATCTTCAGTCTGATTTTGTCTTGTTTCCATCTCTTTTAATGCTCTTTTAAGGCTTCTTGTTAGATATCATAGTGTTGAACTAGACAGTGTTGCTACCTCACACTGCATGGTTCCCTAGGTTAGTCCCTAGCCAGGGTGCCTTCCATGTGGAGTCTGCATATACAACTTTAGCTTGCTTAGGTTTTTGCTGGGTGCTCCATTTTCCTTCCACATAAACAGAAATGCAATAGGTGTATTGGTAATACTCTTACCTGCTCATAGGTATGAGTGAGTGAGTGTGTGTGGCAGTGGGGTCATCCTTCACTGCATTCAGTATTAGTTTTCATGCCTTGTGCTCAGTCAGTGCATGAACAGGCTTCAGGCTTCAGGCTTCTACTCTCATATAACCCTGAAATGGACTAAGCTAGTTATCAGTGAATGAGTGAATAGATGTTTAGGGTTTTGAATGCTCCTGTTTTTCTAAGATGCGTTCTTGCACTGAACCTTGAAATCCAAAGCTAAGAAATATACTCCAAAATGTTTACTGCTGTGCCACTAATAAATGCTTCTGGTGGTGGTAACATATCACAGAAAAGAGATATTTTATTATTATTTTTATTTGCATTTGTTTTCTAAGATAGTCCACTGGGCTTAGGAGTGCCCATTTTCAGCAGAGGCCCTGGGAGAAACGCTACACATATTACATATATATTGATGAGATAAAGTTACATAACGACTGTTAACAGATTCAAGTTACTAGTAAGCAACATTATACAAAATACAAAAATAATGATTTACATCCAGGTACAATGTATACATGTTGATATACAATTAGAATTAGTCTTTCTTTCTGGAGAGAAAATAAAGGTACTAATTTCACATGTTCGGGCTTGGTGAAGGAAGGGAGTTACAAGAACATGGGGAGAGGAAGCACACCAATGACAAATTTTCCCATGGAATGCTGCAGATTTTATACAACTTTGGAGTTTACTCTTTAGGAACAAAAATCACCACCTAGAGACAGCTACAACCTGTGCTCACATGCACTGCAGGCTCAGAACTGTAAGACATATGGTAAGAATTTAAAGAATATCAACATGTATATGCTGTAAGGAAAAAAAAATCAAGGAAGAAAATATCTAGAGAAATTACTTTAGCAAAGTAAACAGATAAATAAATATGTGCAGTATGAACCTAACGCAAAACTTAAAAGCACAGGTCTGAAGGAAAACAAGAAGAGAGCAGCCCTACAAGATTGCCCTGACCCTGAGGGTTACCTCATGTATGGTCTGCTTTCTTACATGTCTCAGCAACCAAAACTAGTAAAACAAAAAAAATCACAGCAGTGTATAGAATCCCAGGACACAAACTTTAATGAAAATAAGCGCTTTCGTCAGGTACAAGAACCAAACTTCTTCAGATAAAGAAAAAAACTTCTTCAGATAAAGAAGAAACTTCTTCAGATAAAGAAAAACGTTATCTGATCTACTTATACCACATTTGAAATACAATATGGTCCAACAGCCAATGAATGTAAAACAATGATAAAAAATGCAAATTGCAACCTGCAACCCTAATAGTAACCCTTTGTTTACCAAAGTCTTTAAGCATTTAAAAAATGTTTTTTTAAAAACATATAGAACAAATATATGAAAAAATATTTATATGTTTACAAATATATAAACAAAAAAAATTCCTGCTTGTTGACAAACATGAGTTTAAAAACTGTACTTATTATCTTTCAAAGTGTTTTAATTTTAAAGTACTGGAGATGGAAATACTGTCATTCAACCCAGGGGGAAAACATGCAGTCAAATAAATTTGCCACCAAGTTTCTTTTTGTTCCAAGTATAGTTTCCAAGGGCCATTACAGGGACTTTTTGAACTTGATGCGCTACCACAAATTTAAATTGATGTTCAGGGTACTTGGTCAGATGCCTATATAAGGCATTAGTCTCCTTCTTGTGGGCTATATCATATTGATGTTCATATATTCTCTGAGCAAGTTTACATTCGATTTTGCCCACATAAAAGGCAGGACATTGCAAGCACAAAGCAGTATATACCACTGACTGGAAATAACAGAAATATTTTCCTTTTATATCAATATTTTTTCCCATTATACTAACATTTGTACCAATAAAAATGTGTTTGCACTCACTACACATTCCACATGGAACCGTCCTCTGACTGTTAGCACTGTTCTTAACCACTTTCTTCTCCATAATACTTTTAAAATTAAACGTACATCTGTGCACAATATTAGGATGTAACCCCAGACTGTCCTGGATATCCTGGTCACCCATAATAATTTTCCCATTTTTATTCAAAATATCAGTAATAATGAAACTGTTACTATAATATGTGATAACAAATGGGCAAGAAAACTTTTTCTTTGCCCTGGGTTATATTCAGGGTACCAGATCCCGTCTGAGGCAAAATATCCTGATTACCATTCATCAAAGATGGCATACTTGCGTCTTCCTTATGTAAGGCAAAATCCTGCAAGAGGGGCTTATATTCAAAATTATTACTCTGTTATCCACCTCATTATGAATTTTAGTCAGTAACCATGTTGGGCAGCCTCGACTGGAAAACATTCTGAGTATACAGTGGACATAAAAAAATTACACACCACTGTTAAAATGCCAGGTTTTTGTGATATTAAAAAATGAGACCACAATAAATAATTTCAAAACTTTTCCCACCTTTAATGTGACCTATAACCTGTACAAATCAATTAAAAAACAAACAAATCTGTTAGAGGAAAAAATATAAAAAATAAAAAACGTACAATACACTGGTTGCATAAGTGTACACACCCTTAAACTAATACTTTGTTGTGTGTGGACACCCTTAAACTAATACTTTGTTGTGTGTGCACACCCTTAAACTAATACTTTGTTGAAGCACCTTTTGATTTAATTACAGCATTCAGTCTTCATGGGTATATACCTGCCATCAATGGACTCTGATTAACCTCAAATAAGGTTCAGTTGTCCTAGTAGGATTTTCCTGACATTTACTCAGTATGCCTGCTACAGCAAAAGCCATGGTTCGCAAAGAGCTTACAAAGCATCAACAAGATCTCATTGTTGAAAGATGTCAGTCAGGAGAAGGATACAAAAAATTTCCACAGCATTGGATATACCATGGAACACAGTGAAGACAGTCATCAAAATGTGGAGAAAATATGGGACAACAGTGACGTTGCAAAGAACTGGAAGTCCCTCCAAAATTGATGAAAGGACAAGACAAAATCTGGTCAGGGGGAGCTATCAAGAGACCTACAGCAATGCTGAAGGAGCTGCAGGAATTTCTGGCAAGTACTGGTTGTGTACTACATGTGACAACAATCTCCCGTATTCTCCATATGTCTGATCTATGGGGTAGGGTTGCAAGACGGAAGCCTTTTCCTACACAGAAAAACATCCAGGCCCTGCTAAAATTTGCAAAACAATACATCAAGTCTCCCAAAGCATTTGGGGAAAATGTCTTATGGTCTGATGAGACCAAGGTTGAACTTTCTGTCCACAATTCCAAAAGGTACGTTTGGCGCAAAAATAACACTTTGCATCAGCAGAGGAACACCTCCACGGTGAAGCATGGTGGTGGCAGTATCATGCTTTGGGGTTGCTTTTCTTCAGCTGGAACTAGGGCTTTAGTCAAGGTTGAGGGAATTATGAAGAATTCCAAATACCAGTCACTTTTGGCCCAAAACCTTCAGGCATCTGCTAGAAAGCTGAAGATGAAGAGGAATTTCACCTTTCAACATGACAATGACCCCAAGCATACATCCATATCAACAAAAGAATGGCTTCACCAGAAGAAAATTAAAGTTTTGGAAAGGCCCAGCCAGAGCCCAGACCTAAATCCAATAGAAAATCTGTAGGGTGACCTGAAGAGGGCTGTGCACAAGAGATGCCCTTGCAATCTCACAGATTTGGAGCACCTTTGCAAGGAAGACTGGGCAAATATTGTCAAGTCAAGATGTGCCATGCTGATAGACTCCTACTCAAGAAGACTGAATGTTGTAATTAAAGCAAAAGGTGCTTCAACAAAGTATTAGTTTAAGGGTGTGCACACTTATGCAACCAGCTTTTTGTACGTTTTTTATTTTTTATATTTTTTCCCCTAACAGATTTGTTTGTTTTTCAATTGAATTGTACAGGTTATAGGTCACATTAAAGGTGGGAAAAGTTTTGAAATGATTTCTTGTGGTCTCATTTTTTTTTATATACTCAGAATAAAACCATAAGACAATTCCAACCAAGAACAAGAACGGGAAACCTCGTAGCCTCACCTTTTATTCACAAACTTGAGCGCTGTCGTCCAGGTATCACAGATTTCATTCTGATAAAGTCGTGATACCTGGACAAAAGCACTTAAGTTTGTGTACTTATAATGTTTTCCAATCGAGACTACCCACCATGGTTATTGACTAAAATTCATAATGAGGTGATTAACAAGAGTAATAATTGTGAATATAAGCCCCTCTTGCAGGATTTGCCTCACATCAGGAAGACGCAAGTATGGCATCGTTGATGAATGGTAATCAGGAAATTGTGCCTCCGATGGGATCTGGTACCCTGAATATAACCCAGGGCAAACAAAAAGTTTTTTGCCCTTTTTGTTACCACATATTATAGTAACAGTTTCATTATTACTGATATTTTGAATAAAAATTGGAAAATTATTATGGGTGCCCAGGATATCCAGGATAGTCTGCGATTACATCCTAATATTGTGTACAGACATGCACCTAATTTAAAAAGTATTATGGAGAAGCAAGTGGTTAAGAACAGTACTATCAGTGGGAGGATGGTAAACAGAGTTACTATGAGCGTTGCAGGTTGCAATTTGCTTTTTTTATTATTGTTTTAGATTCTTTGGCTGTTGGACCATGATGTATTTCAAATGTGGTATAAATAGGACAGATAACTTTTTTCTTTATCTGAAGAAGTTTGGTTCTTGTACCTGACAAAAGCGCTTATTTTTATTAAAGTTTGAGTCCTGGGATTCTGCACATTGCTGTGCTTTTTTGGTTTTACTAGTTTTGCTTGGGTCTATATTAGAAGACCGACTGTTTAGGTGATCGAACACCTAAACATCAATCTTCTAATATCAAACCCCACAATGTCGAACGTCCCAGGGAAACACGTCCCTCAGCCACAACACAAAAAAGATTACTTTACATCTAAATTAAGTAGGGGGCTTTGCCCCACACAACCCCCCCCAACTAAACATACCAACTTTGAGATCGCTCAACAGTAGGGAAATAGCAAACTCTGGCAAAAGGCCAAGGGAAATCTTTCCCTGCGTTAAATCGTCCATTCACCGTTTTTTGCTTTTGATATTAGATCGATGTTTAGGTCTTCGATCACCTAAACATTCGGTCATCTAATATAGACCCGTTTTGCTTACATGACAGCTTTTTTATGTTAATGTTGCAGGTTGCAATTTGCTTTTTTTATTATTGTTTTAGATTCATTGGCTGTTGGACCATGATGTATTTCAAATGTGGTATAAGTAGGATAGATAACTTTTTTCTTTGTCTGAAGAAGTTTGGTTTTCTACCTGACAAAAGCGCTTATTTTCATTAAAGTTTGAGTCCTGAGATTCTACACACTGCTGTGCTTTTTTGTTTTACTAGTTTTGCTTGGGTCTATATTAGAAGACTGACAGTTTAGGTGATCAAACACCTAAACATAGCATGTATCTTGACCTAGCCAAGGCATTTGACACAATCCCCACTCAGGTATTATAGAGAAACTTTTCTAATTGGGAAATAACCACCACATTACCAGATGGGTAGCCACCTGGCTCACCAACAGGACACATACTCTCAAAGTGGGTGACTTCACTTCTAGCAAAAGACCAGTTACCAGTGGCATACCACAGGGTTGTGTGCTGGGCCCCTTACTATTTGGAATTTATTTCTCATAAGTCCAGGCAAACTTAGATGGCCTGTGGCTGACCAGATTCACTGATGATTGCAAACCAGGAGCAGTCATTGAGTTCCCCCAACAATCTTAATATACTGCAGACAGGATTAATGCAGACAAATGATTGGTGCCAAAGCCATGGATTAAAGCTAAATGCAAAACAAAAAGCATTATTATTCCCTTTGGGAATTCTGACATCACTGCTAATTACATAATAGACAGCACTCCCCAAGTGTAGACCCAGTGGTACATGATCTGGGTACTCAGGTTGATAGCAATCTGAACTTTAACCACCATGTATCCACAATAGTAAGGAAATCCTTCTGTGTGGCACATCTTATAGGTAAAGCCATCGCATCTAGATCTAAGGATGTTATAATTCCATTATACTCAGCCTTCATCAGACCAAAAATTGAGTACAATGCTCCCTTTTGCATGTACCTCACTAGACACCTGCAACAATTGGAGAGATCACAGAGGTTTCTCACCAAGAAATGACAGGGATCATAAAACAAGTCTTACGCAGAAAGACTGAAAGCCCATTCACTGTATTCTCTATCCAATAGGTTGCTAAGGGGCTACCTTTACTTGGCTTACAGGTCAGTCTCTGACCTAGCCCTAATGAAAATGCTACACATTCATCAATCAAACTGCTGGAGGTCACTCACTCCAGGGATCTTAACCTAGCCTCTGACATGAACAGGTCATGCTGGAGAGATAGATACATATTTCAAAGACTGCCACTTCTCTGGAACAAGCTTCCAATTCACATGAAATAGAGCCCCTCCCTGACCTTCTTCAAACACAACCTAGATCAGGGGATAGGTGACAGCAGATCAACTCCTGGAGTGGTGCCCATGTCCCTCCTGGACCGAGCAAGTCACTGTTAACTACCATATACCCTTATCTCTGTGAACTTCACTCACCTAACCACCAACTGGGGCAACACGGGATAAATATGGCAAGGCTTGTAAGGGTTCTAGGGTCGTTAGCCTAGTAACCTCTTATGAACCTATGAACATTCCCTGTCAAGTTCTTTTCTACTCATTTTATCAGAAATTATTTTTTCAGGTTTAAAAATTAAGCCCTGTCCTTCCAGTAGGAATTATTCTTTCCTTGAAAGAAAGATAAAACTGATTTGTAAGTTGTTACTAAACTATCGACCACTGGGGCCTTTACAAGCCTAGCTGCACACATCAAACCATTTGGGTCCCAAGTATCATAGTGGGGGCATCTTAGTAGGCAGGTAGATAAGGATTTGCTGGGTGGTGTTAGGATAATAATTTTCATTTTGACAACATCAGTCTGTAAAGGCCATGGGGGCAAGACTAGGGGTAAATTTACGATTTCCCATCCAATTGTCAAGGTTTTGTTTGAATAGAGTCATGGACAATCTCTGTTTTACATGGATGGAGAGCCTATTTCATAATGTGGGGATCCCTTTGGACACATATCTGTTTCTCCAGCATGTTTTATTTATGTCACAAATGAAGTTTGGATCCCTGGATCTAGTGTTTCTGGTGCTGTTTGTTTTGCACATGTGCAATAGCTCCATCAGAGCTGGGTCTGTGGAAGCCCTATAGGTCAGGCAAAGATTCCTTCTCAGCAGCCTATAGGAAACTGAATACAGAGACAGAGCCTTTAGGTGATCAGTGAAGGAGAGAGTACTCATGCCCTGGATTCTCCTGGTGAGAAACCTTTGTGGGTTTTCCAACTTTTGCAAGTGTCTGGTTAGAACAATGCCAAGGGGGACATTGTACTCAGTGACAGGTCTAATAAGGGCCACGTAGACTGGTATAATAACCTCCTTAGACCTGACTGCCATAGCCTTCCTTACCTATAAGTTGGATGACATAGAATGATTTTCTTATTATCTTAGCTATATGTTGGTCAAAGGCCAGGCCACTGTCTGCATATGTTCCCAGATCGGTTACTACTGAGTCAACTCTTAGGGATGTTTTATCAATGGAGTACTTGCATTGACAGTTTCCCCGAGGACATTATAATATATTATTTGGCATTGACTTTTAGGCCATGGCTTTGACACCAGTAATTTGTCTGTGTTAAACCCACTTTCAAGATGTTTATTTATGGGTGGAATCTATAATAGCAACCAATTTACAGTTATCCACAAATCTAATGAGCCAGAGGACTTTAACATTAGCCTCGACTTCCAAGAAACAGATATCAAACAGAAGCAGGCCTAGTATGGAGCCCTGAGGTACTCCACTGGTGACCAGTCTCTTGCTAAAAGTGGTCTCACTGATCCTAACTTCTTGGGTCTTGTTTGTATGCCAGTTGGCAATCCAGTGAGTTATATAAGGATTTATGCCTAGTTCAGAGTGACTGTCAACAATGCCTGAGATGGGTACTGTATCAAATGACTTGGCCGGGTCAGGATACTTAGTATACACTGTTATACCCTTATCCTTTGCCTTGGTGCCCCTGTCAAAGAAGTTTACCAGGTTAAGAAGGCATGACCTTCCCTAAATAAAGCCAAAGTGGGATGGGTCCAGTGTCTGTAGGTTGTCAGTGTCCTTGTTTATTGTGGTAATTTGTTTCCATGGCTTTGCATATTAGGCTTGACAGACTGATGGGTCTGTAGTTTCCCGGGTCAGTCGATGGTCCACCCTTGTTGATGGGAATGACCATTGTGGTCCTCCATTTACCTGGAACATAGCCTGTTTCAAGGCTGTAGTTAAAGAGTGCCTCAAGTGACGGGATGTTGTAGGGACCCATGGAGGCACTCTTCTTGGCTTTAGTGATTGCTCCCAACACCTGGTCCCTGCTGATAGCTGTGAAAAGTATGTCGAAGGGGATTTTATTTGGTGGAGTTGGGGAAGTCGGGGGTGAAGTTTAAGTTGACTTTATCAGTCAGTAGATTTGCTGTGTCACCCTAACTGGTGAAGGTGGTGCCATTCACCACCAGTTCAGCACACTGCTGTGTGTTACCTCTAAGGTTCTGAACGGAGCTGAAGAAGGCCTTGTGATTGTCCTTAGCCTGGGAGGCTATCCTAACCTCATAGTTAGCCTTGTTATACTTAATTAGGCCTTTTAGATTCTTGTTTATTTGTATAAGAGAGCCGTTGTATTAAAGGGAATTCGTTTTCCTGATTTTGGCCATGAGTTTTTTTTCTTTTATTATACACCCTATTTAGACGAGGATTCTACCAGTGCGGTTTGTTGTTAGTGTTTATTTTGGATTTATTTCTATAAGGTACAGCAGCCTCTATGCAGCCATTCACATATTTGTTTAGGGACTCTGTGAATAATTCTGCATAATTAGCTGTGGTATTGGGTTGGACGGAGCTTTAATTTTGACAAACTGTCACTTAATATGATGTATTTTACCTCTGACTAGTTCCTAACTATTACTGGTTTAGGGTTGATTTTCACTTCAAATGAGACAGCTTTGTGATCCAACCTCACTAGTTAGGACATGACATAGTCGAGGGGGGCAATGCTCTCCCATGTTGGGAGTACTAGCTCCAATATGCCTGATCCTCTGGTTGGAGTATGCACTATCTGTTCCAGGGTATCTGTGTTAATAAAGTCCAGGAGACATTCTGCCTGTGAGATTGAAGCAGTATGCATTTCCCAGTCTATAGAGGGCTAGTTAAAGTCACCCATGAATAGGGCATTTGGTTGGATGGTGAGTGCTTCTAGTAGGTTTAGGTAAGAGTCATGAGATTTTAAGGGCATAGATGGTGACCTGTAGCTACGATATGGAGAGGGACCTTAACTATGGTGACTTGCATGTGGATAAGCTTCATAGTAGTATCCTGTTTAACCAACCTGGAGGCATGTTTGTTGCTAATGCAGATCAAAACACCTCCACCTTTGGTCCCAGTCTGTGCTGTTGGTCTAAATGTGTGGAAGCCACTGTAGCTTTGCACTTTCGGAATACTTTCTATGGCTTTAAATCAAGTCTTGGTCACTGCACAGATGTTTACATTCTCCAGACTGAGGAGGGCTTGAAAGATCTGGAGTTTTTTGTTTAGACTCCGAGCACTGGCCAGTAACACCTTAAGGTTGTTTGGAGACTTTTTCTCTATGTTGGAAGCCTTTTGAGCATTGCCTAAAATGTCTCTAAGAATGGGGATAAAGTTTTAGCTGATATCCAAAAGACTGGGGGACAGGTGCAACCCATCCCCGGCAAAGCAACTTTTCCTTATTCATGATTTCTGTTCAGGATATACTTTGTTGGATCAAAAGTCTAAAAAAAAAAAACATTTTGCATACTGTGATGTCATGTTTTAGACTTCACCCAGAGTATTATCAAGGTTTGTTGAAATGTTGGCAACTCTGCAACCACAGATCTGAGTGATAAGCCAGTAACATAATTACATGCTAAGCTGGTAAGATATGGGTGGGGATGGACAGAGTAGTGTGTGATCAGGATGGGATAAAAAATGTTGTGAACACTCGCAAACAACACTCTTATTAGAGATGTAAGGCAGGCATGTCATGGTATGCAAAGACCTAAACGTCTTTTGAAATGGAAGGCCACTTTTCTATGAATAAAGACAGTTCCTAAGGTCCTGCTAATGAAAGCCCTCATCTGTGACTGCGTTTACCTCTAGATATTCCTATTTATTGCAGTAATGTCTACTGCACAACATTTCCTCACTGAAGACGTGGCATTTCATGTAAAAACAAGTCTGCTGTTCTTGTGAACTTTATGAAGTACTTCTGAAATGGCATGAAAATTAATGACCTTTTTTTTCAGATAAACTAAACTTTCTAGGAACTCCGTCAATAAAATCTTGCCAAAAAGCATGTTAGCTATTCTAGCTGCTACTACAGACATGTATTTAATTTTCTGAGATATATTTACAGCTGGCTACATGCCAGTACAGTGCGAATGTGTGGTTATGCAAAAATGAGAGTTGGACATGAAGTCCTGAGAGAAGCTTCTGATATTAACATCAGGGGCAATTTGTCAGCTTGTGTCGTTATATTAATTTGATGCAATAATATTAATTAGGGTGTCAGGCTTGTCAGCAATATACTACAGCTTGATACTGTGATATATTATCACTAACATGCGCGTGTGTGGAGTTATCTTGAAAGATTAGGACTGTAGTATTTCAAGGGTTTCTGTTTCCTGAGATACTATGATCTTGAAGATGGTGTATGTATATCTAGGTGTGTCTGTCTATGTGTATATATGTATATATAAATAAATATAGATATAGATATAAGTTTATATAAGTAGCAGAGAGTATGGCGTGCTGGAAGCTTGTCCCCCTTTAAGAATAGTTTTATATTACTTTTTTTTTTAAGTTCAGCTATGGTTTGCAGTAAAGGGATTCTGACGTTTTGTGACTGCAGTCATGTGTCTCAATCACAAAACAGTCAAAGTTTCATAAGGGAGCCTGTTAACATTTTGCATAGAAATAACTGACAAGAGTTGTAACAAAACAAGTTACATACATTAATAACTTCAAGTAAGGCAAATTCCAGCTTAAAACACCAATAAAACAAAAACAAAAAACTGGAAATATACGGACCAAATTATTTCGAAAATGTTTTAATCCAAGCCAAAGACACATAAACGTCTCCTTTTTACATACGTTTTCGTCCTCCAAACCAGAAAGACTTCATCAGATGCACATTTTTAAAAACAGTTCACATTTATATACCATGCTAGCTTAAACATAAACCAATCATTTTATTTCAATTAAGTTTAAAACAACCAATGGTTGACTATTCCCACCATATTCATGAATAATTCAGTTGTTGTGATCAAAAATGAATTCTTTGAACGTCAACTTCATGTTAATAGCAAAAGACGCAACAACAACAAAAGCGTCTGAATGCATATGAATGCCTACATACTAAACATTCTATAAAATTATTTTTGCTCTTTTTTGTGTCTTTGGCTTGGATTAAAACATTTTCGAAATAATTTGGTCTGTATATTTCCATTTTTTTGTTTTTGTTTTATTGGTGTTTTAAGCTGGAATTTGCCTTACTTGAAGTTATTTGTGGTTTTTTGGCGATATCGGACCATGGAAACTACTCTAAATTCTGAGCCTAGAGGGCAGGAAGAACTTGGCACGACGTGTAAGCTGATTGGACAGCTTACGGAGTTAATAGATTTGTTGACTCCCCTCAGTCTTGCGTTACTACGCAAACATGGAGATAGTAGCCCGAGGAGGTTTCAGGAGACTGACAAAGCCAAACGAGTTAACAAAAGGGAAAAAGGAGACAGGAGGGAGCTTATAGGCACTAACATGGACGCCGGCGACTCTGATGAACATGGAGCTGATTCCTTTAACCCATTGGTAACACCGAACATTTTGGCTGGACAGGCTATAAATAGTGAGACTGACATTGTTAAGGGGAGTACAACAAAGAATTCATCTGGGCACTATAAGCTCAATGCAGGTACTGAATTACATACATCAAGTGAAGACTTGAATGTATGGTTAAACAACAAATGTGAACTGAAAAATTATGTTAAAGACATTAAAACTAGTAATGTCACCTATCGTAACATGTTGGATGACTTATTTGGGTTAATGTTGAAATTTAGGACTTTAAAAATTGAAAATGAATATCTTGCTGAATGCGTGAATAAGGAAATTGTTCCTAAAGGTTTAAGACTGTGGAAATTTCCTTATAACATTATTGCTGGCTCTGGGTTTTATAAAGATTTGTTAAATGTGTTCAATAATTGTGGCTTGAATGTTTTAAAACTGATGATAAAGGAAAATAATAGAGTAATGGAGATAGTTCATAAAGATATTTTAGAACTAGATGCATGTATCAGAAATGATTTATTGTTTACTATGAATGATGAAAAAATCAAATATTTTAACATTAGGAAGGATGTAGATAGTAAATGTAATGAAGTGGTTCAAAGAAAATTAAAAAAATTAGAAAGGGATGTGATGGAATACAAAAATGAAACATGCTACCCCAAACCACCTGGTAGAAATTTTGTAAAAGGAAGGGATAGACTTTATAAGAATTTAGATAATAATGGGGGAGGGGCAGAAGGTTTTGATACTATGAATGTTCATGATAACAACCAAACAAATTATGATGAAGAATTCCCACCTTTAAGGAGATCAGAAAGGTTGTTAAACAGAACAGAACACCAACCAGGACAGCAGAATTTTCAGGGGAGGGGGGGGAGGAGAGGGAGAGGTCGTTATTAAACGGGTCTCAAGTGACATCCCTTCCCACCCCCATAGCCCAAAATATAGTTGTACATAATGATATCAAGTACACTTTAAACAATTTTTCTATATACAATTTTAGTGACATCCCCTTAGAGAAGGAACATTTTGATTTGTTATCAAAAGGGTTGAAATTTATTCCGTTTAAGATAGGGGATCTGGCCAGATCTTTAATTGACATAAAAATGTTTTTAAGGAAGGTGAATTTAGATGTTTTATTACCGAGTTCTAATTATACCTTTAGTAATGTGCTTAAAAGGAGTACAATATATAATCCGCCCCTACACCCTCAATTGAAAAACTTAGAAAGAATTTTAGAAAAAGAAATTAGGAAGGAACAATATAACTATAGGGCACATAGAGACAATTTGAGTCAGGATGAAAAGGGTTGTTTAGACAATCTAAGAAACAATGTCTCAATTAGAGTAATGAAGCCTGACAAAGGGGGAGGGGTGGTTATTATGACTACCATACAGTATGAAAGTAAAATGTACAACATATTGTGGGATGAAGGAAAATATTCCTCTGTTTCAAGAAATGAGGTTAATATATCATATAACAAAATAGATTCTAATTTATTTGATATGATGCAGGAAGAATTAATAGATTTTAATACTTGCAAGTATTTAAAAGTGGAAAAACCTCTAATTCCTTCGATATTTGGAATTCCAAATATTCATAAAAGTGAAACCGACCCTCCTTTTAGACCCATTGTCTCTGCTGAAGGGTCTAAGACTCAACCTCTAGCCAAGTATTTGGATACCAAATTAAAAAATATTTGGAAGGAAAAAACCTTTATTTTAAAGGATTCCTGGGATTTATTAAAATCCATTACCCCGGATTTATATGATGAAAACATGATTTTTGTAACTATAGATATTATAGACTTATTTTCCTCCATTCCTTGGGTTGACGGAATTAGGATGTTTGAAGACATCATATACCAAGAAAATAGTTTAACCTCTAAAGAAAAATTGACTTGTACTTGGTTAAGGGATATAGTGCTGCGGAACAACTTTATATATTTTAAGGGTGAATGTTATCAACAGAAACAGGGGGTAGCTATGGGTGCAGCATGCACCCCCACCTTTGCTAATATTGCACTCACTCAATGGGAGGAAGAAAATATTAAAACAACAGAATATAGGCAATATTGGAAGTTGTACTGCAGATTCTTGGATGACATTATAATTTTTTGGAATGGGGGAAAAGAAAAACTAGATGAGTTTCTTAAATGGTTAAACACTACAAGTTCTTTTTTGAATTTTACTCACAATATTTCAGAAAACAAAGTGGAATACTTGGATGTGGAGATATACAAATGGAATAATAAGCTGGAAACAAAAGTATTTAGGAAAAAAACATTTTGTAATTCTTTTTTACATTTTAACAGCGCACATCTTTTACATTGTAAGAGGAATATTGTAAAGGGGCAATTCATTAGAAGGAGTAGAATGACCAGTAGAAGTGAAGACTTTGAAGAAGAATGTGACCTATTGGATTCTATGTTTAGAGAAAGAGGGTATCCCCCTGATTCTATTAAAAATATAAAGGAAGAAGTGTTAAAAGGTAGAAAGGATAGGTTTAGATCTATAGTTTCAGGAAATAATTCAAATGAAACTAGAATTTTACAGAAAGACAACATTAACATGAATTATGAAAAAACCCTAGTGTTAGAATATAATGGGATTAATAATATAATCAAGAAAAAAATTTTGAAGGAATGGGAACGTTTTATAGCCATCACAGATATAGAGAAAATACCCAAAGGCCCACAAAAGATCACATATAAAAACTCAAGTAATTTGAGTTCGCTAATGGAAAATAAACCTAAAAAAGTAACTAGAAACAAAGTGGGTACTTATAAATGTGGCAGTTGCAGTCAGTGTCAGTATATTATAAACAAAGACAAATTCTACTTGGAAAGTAGAAAAAAATGGTTGGTTAGTAAGGAATATTATAATTGTGAGTCAAAGGGACTTACATATTTTGCACTTTGCACAGTTTGTAAATCCTTCTATGTAGGAAAAACTGAGAGGAAACTCAAAAGAAGGATTTATGAACATTATTATGATATATCTATTAAAAAAGACACTAATGCACTTTACAAACATGTGACTGTATGTGCACAAGCCACTTTTACCTTTTTGGTTTTAGAACAAGTAAAATGTGATGGTAGGGGTGGACCATGGGAAGAGAGAATTGAAGTGAGGGAGCTGTGGTGGCAATTGACTTTAGATGCAGGGAATAAACCGGGCTTAAATGAATATATTTCTATTTTGCCTATTCTAAAGTTAAGATCTGCCAAGTTGTGAACGAACATAGCCGCTCCTATTATCATTCATTAAACAAAATAAATGAGGAATATTTGTGTTGAACATCTAGTTTTTTAAAACATGAAATTCATTTAAGTTACAAACAAACACATTCACAATTTTTAACTATACACAATTTATATATACTTTTTATATATTTATATATTTATTAGGAAGTAACATATATATTTATTTATTTTATAATGTAGAAGTTTTTATACAGTTTTATGAAAAGGTTTTAACAAGAACGAGAACAGTTTGATTTTTTACCCAGACTAGTTTATATTCACTTAACATATTTAATTAATAAAAAGAGCAAAAATAATTTTATAGAATGTTGTTTAGTATGTAGGAATTCATATGCATTCAGACGCTTTTGTTGTTGTTGCGTCTTTTGCTATTAACATGAAGTTGACGTTCAAAGAATTCATTTTTGATCACAACAACTGAATTATTCATGAATATGGTGGGACTAGTCAACCATTGGTTGTTTTAAACTTAATTGAAATAAAATGATTGGTTTATGTTTAAGCTAGCATGGTATATAAATGTGAATTGTTTTTAAAAATATGCATCTGATGAAGTCTTTCTGGTTTGGAGGATGAAAACGTATGTAAAAAGGAGATGTTTATGTGTCTTTGGCTTGGATTAAAACATTTTCGAAATAAGTTACATACATTGTTACACAACTGCATGATAGGTTCATAGGTTGGTACTAGGCTATCTGCCTGAAGGCATTTATAAGCCTAGCCAGAATGTGTTGGCTTTCGCTGCCCCCTTAGATAAGTTCCCTGTGCCTCTGTCCAGCAGAGCCACTGAAGTGATCCCCGAGGTAAACTTCCTGTTTCCCATACATTCATCAAGGTTTCTCTTGAAGAGAGTTAGCGAGGAGCTCTGCCTAATGTAGATTGGGATCTTGTTCCAAAGCATGAGAAGTCTCTGGGACAGGAATCTATCCCTCCAGCACCTCCTATTTATTGTGGTGGTGAGGTTTAGATCCCTAGAGCATGTGGGTCAAGGGGATAAGGTTTTCTTTAGGTGGAGCATGTCCATCAATTCTGGGTTGGACATGGCCTTGTATGTCAGGCAGAGATCACCTCTGAGTAGGTGGTATGCAACCGAGTACAACTGGAGTTTCTTCAGTCGAGCTGCATAGGGCATCTGTTTGAGGCCAGTGATCCTCTTGGTGAGGTACTTCTATGGTCTTTCCAGCTGTTGCAGGTGTCTGGTAAGGTACATCCCAAATGGGGCATTGTACTCTATGATGGGTCTGATGAGTGATGAGTAGAGGGGCACAATGACCTCTTTTGATCTGGATGCGAACCCTTTTGTGATTAGGTGGGCCACATAGAAGGATTTTCTAACCACTTTGGCAATGTGATAATCAAAGGTGAGATTACTATCTACTTGGGTCCCCAGATGCCTTATTACATCTTCTGTATTTAGGGGACTACCACCTATGTGGTAGTTTGTGGGTACTTTGTTTTTTCCAAAGGAGATGACTATGCACTTTTTGGCATTTAGCTTGAGGCTATGATTTTGACACCAGGTATCCATCTCAGTGAGACCCTTTTGGAGGATGTCTGTGTCAGCCAGAGAGTCAATTATAACTCCTAGTTTGCAATCGTCTGTGAACTTGGTCATCCATAGTCCTCCTGTGCTTGCCTGTACCTCTGAGAAGTATATGCCGAACAGGAGGGGTCCTAGGACTGAGCCCTGGGGAATGCCACTTGTAACGGGTTTAGAGTCAGACCTAGCTCCCACAACTCTCACCATGTAGGTTCTGTCCATGAGCCAGTTGGCAAACCATCTTGTGACATAGGGGTTTATGTTCAGGCTGGTGAGCTTTTCTATAATACCAGAATGGGGAATGGTGTCGAAGGGCTTAGCGAGGTCTAGGTAGGCTGTGTGTACCACCTTTCCCTCGTCTATAGCCTTGGTAACTGTCTCAAAGAAGTCCACCAGGTTTAGGAGGCAGGATCTGTCCTTAACAAAGCCAAACTGGGTAGGGTCCAGTGTTTGGAGGTTCCCAATGTCTCTGTTAATGAGTTCCATGATGATGCGCTCCATAGCCTTGCAGACCAAGCTAGTCAGGCTTATAGGGAGATAGTTCCCGGGGTTTGTTGTGGCTCCATCTTTGTGGAGTGGAATAACCGTTGCTGTCCGCCACTCTATGGGTATGTAGCCTGTGGAGTGGCTGAGTTTGAACAGTGTGTTTAGGTGAGGGGTTAGTTCATCTTTGAGCTTGTGTAGGACGCAGCCTGGGACACTGTCCGGTCCCATTGATGCTGTGTTTTTGGATTTGGAGAGGGCTGTTTTAACCTGAGTGTCTGTGATTTCAGGGACTCTACATTCTTCTGGTATGGTTATGGGCCCTTTTGGGGGTGAGAGGGGGGTGAAGTTTGCACTGAACCTGTCTGCCAGGATGTTGGCGATATTGGTTGGTTCAGTGTATTGTGTGCCATTCTGCACTAATTCCAAGCAGATCTGAGCATTGCCACTTAGATTCCTGACATAGCTAAAGAATGCCTTGTGGTTATCTTTGGAGTTCTTGGCAATTTTTCTTTCCAAACTCGCCTTGGATGATTTTATGAGGGATTGTAGTTTCTTGCTGATACAGATCAAGGATCTCTTCCCGTCTTGGGATTTTACTCTTTTTCTGTACTAGTTTCCTCCTTCTATTGTATAGCTTGTTTATGGTAAGAGTCCACCAGATTGGTTTCTTTTTTTGCAAGAGTGAGTCTTGGTTTTGCTTGGGATGGCACGATCCATGCATTCTTGTAGTTGCCCATAGAATGCATTAGTAAAGGATTTTGCAGCTTGGACAGTGTTATCCTTCAGCATGGGGACTTTGAAACTTTCCACCTCGGTCTTACATAACGTGAAGTTTGCTTTTGAAAAGTTTTTCACAGTGTTTTTCTTGTCCAGGGGTGGGGGCGGAATATGGATATCCAAATTGATTTGTTTATGGTCAGATCTAACCAGCGAGGGGTTGATCTCTGGTGTGGAACACCGGTCGCCCATGTTGGTGATGACCAGGTCCAATATGTTGTCACCTCTGGTGGGAGTGTTGACCAGTTGAACCAGGGTGTTTGAGTTTATAAATTCTAGGAAAAGTTGGGCAAGGGAGTTAGTACTTGAGTAGTTCTAAAAAAAACAAGTAAAAACCACAAATTAATGAACCAACGATAATCCAAGAGAGCAAAGACCAGCTGCACAAACACAATAGCGTAATACACTTTAATAACCGCTTTCGTCGAGAGACTTCTTCAGAATACATTTTAAAACTCATGATATCATTTAAATAGCTTAACAATAATTACAATCAATTATCCAATAAAATTGATTAAAATTAAACCCAAGGATGTTAATTAAAAAACTTCATCTGAACACTTTTGTCAATGCATAATTTACCATCTCTTAAAAAACATTTAACATTTATAGTGTCATTCAAACCTGGGAATCTATCAGATTTTAATCGTATTTGCCATAAAGTTTCCCTCTGTTCCACATAATTTTTAAAATCACCACCCCTCAAATCTGATTTACAAACTTCTATAACTGAAAATGTAAATTTCTTAAAATTGTGACAAACTAAGGAGTGTTTAAATAAAGCATTTGTCTCATCCTGACTTTTGATGCTATAAATATGTTCACGAATTCATGTTTTTAAGCATCTGGTCGTCATTCCTACATAAAAGGCAGGGCATGTGCTGCAAATACTGATATAAATAACTCCTTTAGTGTCACAATTTACAAATTCTGGTACTTCAAAAGTTCGATCCATGGTTTCTATTGTTATTAATGGCCCTGGTGAGATGTATCTACACATGTTACATTTAAAACAGGGAAACATACCTTTCTTGTTTGTTCTATTCAATACTGTGTCCCTATTATTGTTTTCTAAGGCTTTTTTAATGTTAAAAGTATTCCTAAATACAAATGAAGGTTGATGTCCTATGACTTTACAAATGTCAAGGTTTCCTTGAATTATTTTCCAATTTCTCTCAAGTAAATGTCTTATTTTAGAACTGTCACTTGTCATATCTAATGAACAAACTGGATGGTTATTAGTATCAAAATTATTTGGTGCTGAAATTAAAGGGATATCACTATTGGAAGTGTTAATATTTAACAATGCTGGATAAAATGTATTTCTTTTACTTAAAACTTCTTTTATTATGTCTTCCAATAATGATTCATTATACCCTCTGTCAATAAACATTTTGTTAATAAAATCTATTTCCTTCTGTAAATCACTGTCCTATGATGTCATTCGACAGGCCCTGATAAACTGTCCCTTAGGTATATTTCTAATAACATGTGTGGGATGTCCACTTTGAAAATGCAAGTAACTATTAGTAAAAGTATTTTTCCTAAAAATCCGACTGTGGAATCTTTGTTCTATAGTATCCCACCAAAAAAGTGTGTCCAAAAAGTTAATTTTTAACCCAATAGTTCCTAAAGTAAATTTCAAAAAAATCATGGAATGATTTGTTGTAGAAAGAAAATGATCAACTGTGCCATTATTCCCTTTTATGATAAAAATCAAATCATCAACAAACCTTTGATAAAATAAAATTTGAAATTTACTTTTTAAGTGACTAAGACATTCTTGTTCCCACCAAGACATAACTAGGTTGGCATATGAGGGAGCTGCTGAAGACCCCATAGCTACCCCTCTTATTTGTCTATAATATGTGTCATCAAATAAAAAATAATTGTGATGTAACAAAATTTCTAAAAATCTACATATAGTGGAAATTTGACCTGTGTTATAATCAGATTTGTTACTTAATAAATTACGTATAGCATCAATCCCCTCGTCATGAGGGATACAAGTATATAGGGAAACAACGTCCAAGGTAAAAATAATATGCATACTTGGATCAAATATGTTTCTATCTGTAAACTCTTTTAGTTTAGCTAAAAAATGCCAGGAATCTTTTACAAAGGATTCTTGTTTAGAAACCAATGGCCCCAAAGTCGCATCTATAACAAGTGATATCCCTTCTGTAACAGAATGTGGAGAAGACACTATCGGTCTAAAAGGCGGATCTAATAAATTTTTGTGGACTTTCGGTATTCCAAAAAGAACACCTATCCTTGGTTTGTCTATAACACAAAATTCGTAAACATCTAAGTCAATTTCACTAGACATCAAAGCATCATATAAAAAGAGTGTATTAACCTATATTGTTTGTTTATTTCATGTAATGGAACAACTTCATATTCCTCTTTGTTGTTTAATAATTCCAGCATTTTTTTCTTGTAAGAGTCTTGAGTCATGATCACTATATTTCCCCCTTTATCGCTTCTCATGAATCTTAATGTGTTGTTTTTCTTACGCAGCTGATAGAAAGCTTTTCTATCATTAGGTGTTAAATTACTGTTTTTTCTAGTACCCTTAGTTAACACTTTTTCAAGCTCTTGTATACATACTTCTTCAAATGTTTTAATAGTATGATTTAATTGAGGGTTATAAATAGAAGGTTTAATTAAAGCTTTATTTGTCAGGGGAATGTCATGCATCAGGTACTGTAAATTTAATTTCCTAGCATATTTTTTTATATCAACAACTGTTTTACCATAATCAGCCTTAGTCGTGGGAATAAAGTTGAAACCAAATCTTAAAACATTCATCTCATTGGTATTAAATTTAACATCAGTTAAATTAATAATATCAAAAACATTGGTTTGTAAACCTAAGTCTCTTCTCCTGAGGAGCTCGACCCCAAAAAGGTGCAACTCCTCGTTAGAATAGTTTTTTTCCCCGGTGGATTTTTCTTTGCAAAAAAATTATCAGACGATGTTGAAGTAAGATTGGTAACAGAAATATTTTTTGCCCCTTTAGTCTTAACACTAACACTGTTGTCGTCAGAATTATCTTTATCCAAGTCTTTGTTGGTGGATTCTTCATAATTATTATCACCATCAGTGTTTTCAATAGGTTCAGTGTTTTTCGTGTTGATGGTACTAATGGTACCTATGAATAGTCCAGTCGGACGTCTTACTGTGTTTCTAACGTCGTGAGTGGCAGCCATAGCATTGCCAGTCATAACAGAACTATAATTTCTTCTGTTTGTATTGGGAAACGCTGATGCTTTAAAATTACTATCTTTACTGCGTGGTACAAAATAATTATAAGCCGTTTTAGACTCATAAGAGGCAATATCCCGCAAAAGTTTAGAATGTTTCCTATTAGTAACTTCCACAGAATGTCTTTCTACGTCATCAGCGATCTTATTAAAAAGATCAACTTGTTTCTTGTTGTCAGTTAACATAGTTTTAATTTCTGACTCTATTTGGCAGATTTCATCTTTTAAAGCGCACATCTTTGCAGAATTATTGTCTATTAACAGTTTTAAAAAGGATAACCCAGCTTCGTTGAAAACAGATACCAGGATGTCAAACATAGAGTCACCTATATACACACCGTTGGGGCATTTAAAAAATCTTAGCCCTTTCGGTATGATACGTAATTCTATACACCGTTCAAAATAACAATTTTCTATAAATAAGGAACGGTACCTTTTCAGCAATTTGTTTAAAAGTTCACTTTTTTTGTTGATTTCTTCACTGTTAAAAGTCTGTGCAAACCCAGGATATGTTCCGAAGGGATTGTTGATAATATCCAATATCGGTTTAACTCCCGGTGCACTTTGTTGATGTAAGCGGTGACCAAAACCGCCTGTCTGCTTCACTTGATCAGTAGGATGAACATTTTCTTCCGTAATTTCTATGACGGTATCTAGTTCTTTAAATGAACCAATAGGACTCGAGGCATTCGCCGCTGAGGATGGTGTCGAAGCTTTCGCTACTAAATATTTCAGAGAGTTTTGAATGTTGATTAAAGTTGCTAGCAACATCTCATTGATGTCAGATGTATCAGTTCCTGGAGTAGGATGAATGGTTAGATTTAATAGCTGTTCATCACTTTCCTCGGCCATGGATAGTAGTAAAAAAAACAAGTAAAAACCACAAATTAATGAACCAACGATAATCCAAGGGAGCAAAGACCACCTGCACAAACACAATAGCGTAATACACTTTAATAACCGCTTTCATCGAGAGACTTCTTCAGAATACATTTTAAAACTCGTGATATCATTTAAATAGCTTAACAATAATTACAATCAATTATCCAATAAAATTGATTAAAATTAAACCCAAGGATGTTAATTAAAAAACTTAATCTGAACACTTTTGTCAATGCATAATTTACCATCTCTTAAAAAACATTTAACATTTAACTTTTAACATTAAAAAAGCCTTAGAAAACAATAATAGGGACACAGTATTGAATAGAACAAACAAGAAAGGTATGTTTCCCCGTTTTAAATGTAACATGTGTAGATACATCTCACCAGGGCCATTAATAACAATAGAAACCATGGATCGAACTTTTGAAGTACCAGAATTTGTAAATTGTGACACTAAAGGAGTTATTTATATCAGTATTTGCAGCACATGCCCTGCCTTTTATGTAGGAATGACGAACAGATGCTTAAAAACACGAATTCGTGAACATATTTATAGCATCAAAAGTCAGGATGAGACAAATGCTTTATTTAAACACTCCTTAGTTTGTCACAATTTTAAGAAATTTACATTTTCAGTTATAGAAGTTTGTAAATCAGATTTGAGGGGTGGTGATTTTAAAAATTATGTGGAACAGAGGGAAACTTTATGGCAAATACGATTAAAATCTGATAGATTCCCAGGTTTGAATGACACTATAAATGTTAAATGTTTTTTAAGAGATGGTAAATTATGCATTGACAAAAGTGTTCAGATGAAGTTTTTTAATTAACATCCTTGGGTTTAATTTTAATCAATTTTATTGGATAATTGATTGTAATTATTGTTAAGCTATTTAAATGATATCACGAGTTTTAAAATGTATTCTGAAGAAGTCTCTCGACGAAAGCGGTTATTAAAGTGTATTACGCTATTGTGTTTGTGCAGCTGGTCTTTGCTCCCTTGGATTATCGTTGGTTCATTAACTTGAGTAGTTCTCCCAGTTAGTGTTTGGGTAATTGAAATCACCCAATATTAGGGTGTTTGGTAGGACCTTTATGTTTCCCAGTGTTTCCAGAAATGCAGAATGTGGGTCATGGAACATGGTGGGTGATCTGTAGCAAGCTACAATTTGAACTGCAGTTTTACCCATTGTTAGTTGCACGTGGATGATCTCTGAAGCATCATGCTGTGCCACTAACCTGGAGGTGTGGGTATCCTTGATGAATATGGATAAGCCTCCACCTTTTGTATTTTGATTTGGATTCTTTGGCCGAAATGTATGGTACGAGTTATAGCCTGGTAGTGCTGGGGTGCTCTCTGGAGCCTTAAACCAGGTTTCTGATACTGCACATATATCAATTATCTCCATACTGAGGAGTGCCTCAAGTGCGTGCATTTTGAGGTTTAGACTTCTGGCATTGAGTAGCATTACCCTCAGTTTTTTGTTACTTGTGCTATTTACAGCGGTGGGTTTGTCTTTTGAGCCTTGCCTAAAAAAGGCACTATGGGGGTTGGCAAGAGCCTTAGGCCAGTATTCGAAAGCCTAAGGGTGACAGGTGCAAGCCATCTCTAGCAAAGCAGCATGGCTTGTCAAGCATGTCATCCCAGGTGGACAGACACTGGATCCTCTTTGAATGACAACAGAAACTTAGCCAATTGTTGAAATCAAGAATTTTTTCTTTATACCGTGGTATCATTCTTGGTGAGGGCAGGATGCTATTCAGGGTCAGGGTCATACCAGCCTGGGCTACGTGATCAGAGAGCTCTTCCATGTCTCTTTCATGTAGTCCAGGGAGGTATGGCTCAGGTCATTCACACCAACATGTACTTGTTCTGGAGTGACCTGAGTGCTTGTGTTATGTGGCGGATCCTGGCACCCGACAGGCAGCTAACAGTAACCTTCTCCTTAATCAGCCTAGTGAGTAGGACTTCAGTGTACCTGACTATAGAGTCATCTATTACTAGTATGTTGGGTATGTTATTTTGCCTTAAGGGCTGTGATTGCATGGAACACTGGTTTTTGTGAAGTATGTGTTTCATGGTTTGTGTTGGGGAGTGGAGGTTGCTTGGATGTTTGCTTTGGAGGTCTCTGTTGATTTTGCAGATTTTTATTTAGGGCCTCCGAGTATGTTTTCATGTATTTATGTGTGTTTTTGCCAGTGCTGGTTTAATGGGTCTATGTGAGACTGGTGGTGTGATGCAAGTATTTCCCTTCTCCTCTTGACTGTCTGATCCATTCTTGGGTTGAGAGAGCTTAGCCTCTAGTTTGGCTGTATAAATGCATCTCTCGCATGTATTAGTGTTTGGTGGTAGGAGGAGGGGGTTGTCTGTGTACATGAGGCAGTTGTAACATTGCCTCAAAATGCCCAGATTCGCCAGTTGGACTGAAGAGTACACCTGAAACTGCCCTTTGGACATGCCTGGATAGGTACAGTGAACTGTTTTACTGGATGGCTGGTAAGGTCGAATAGAGAGCCTTGTCCTTCTGTACAGTACAGGAGGGTCTAATGCCAGGGTTTATAAGTGCTTGCTATAAGTTTTGAGCAAGTGCCAGGCTGAGAAATGAAATGAATGGCATGAGTGCTTAAGTTGAAAGTTTGTCTAGTTCCAGGGGAAAAATTGAAGAGGAGACTTTGTGGAGCCGGGAATACTTTTACCCTAGCTAACCGGCGCTGCCTGGCGTGCAAAACTGGGCAAATATGGTATTTATAGCAGGGAAATAAAAGAGATAGAAATTAGCCCAAAATGGCCAATAAACTACTAATTTCTGGGCTGAAACCACTCCTCCAGGGACAGATAGGCTGCTCAAAGCTCCCCTCTCTCACAGGTGAACAGAGAAACTTCCTTCTATCCAAGTAAGGTATGGACAAACAGAGATTTGTAACACAGCCCTGAATTCAGCACTAACCTGAATATATTTGTTTGTTTTTTGTTTTTTTTTTTTTTTGTTAGAAAATAAAGCAGATACACTCAAAAAAACAGTTTAAAAGCACAGAAAATGATATTTATTGTTATATATCACAGATCAGAGTTGTAATCAATGCCCCCAGTAATAAAGTAGAAAGAAACACAAATACAGTAAAAGCAGATGAATAAAGTGCAATTTTATATATATATATAAACAATAGAAAACGGACAAACTGACAAACAAGTTACCCAGTTAACCAGAAAAAAAGCTCAATACTGAGCCCTGTTCCAGCAGTCTTCAATCAGACAAGTTATAACTGCACACCCCTGCTTACTAGAGTGCAGGGGAACCTTCTCCAAAAAAAGATGGCCTGAATCAGTGCACAAGTTATACAAACAAAGCTAGATTCAGCAGGCCTGAATCTGGTCAATGCTACAGCAGCAAGGCGCACCAATTTCAGAAACAAACAGTTCAAATAAGCAGTCACAACAAGCCTGTGACCAGAAATTCCCAGCTCAGAAGGGCAGAATCCAGCCTTTCCTCCCACAAGAGTGCAGACCACAAATCTTGTTAATGTAGAATAACTGGCTTAAAGCCCAAGTGCTTAAGCCAGAACTACACTTTTAGAATAGCAGACACTGGGCCTTCAATCAGCAATTCCCAGCTTAGAAGGATGTAAGCTACCTGTCCTGCCATGACAGTGCAGACCATAAACCTTCCATGTTGCTACCAGTTAGTCCATTTATTCTATAGAATTCACAGCTTTTTGCAGACCGTCAGTAGCATTATCAGCTCTCTGTGTTATGCAATTATACAAGTAGAACTTGTTCTCCTGTTTACAGTTAAGTCTTGTCAGATGCACTTTGTTTCCTCATAGAAGATGTCAGTAAAGACTCAGTGTTGCTATCAGTTAGTCCATTTATTCTATAGAATTCACAGCTTTTTGCAGACCGTCAGTAGCATTATCAGCTCTCTGTGTTATGCAGTTATACAAGTAGAACTTGTTCTTCTGTTTACAGTTAAGTCTTGTCAGATGCATTTTGTTTCCTCATCGCAGGTGCAGGATATTTTATATAGGCAGGATGTGTTACTTCAGGTCCTCATACCACCATAAGATGCTACATACAACATTTCGGGGAATGTATGTTTTGGAAATGTTATTTACAAAACAGGAGCGACTTATCATCTTCCAGTTTCTCCTCAGAGATAGGGGCCTGTAATATTAAACAGACTCAAAGGCTCTTGCAAAAAGAATTTGTAAATCTTGATTAAAATAATATTTAATGATGGTTATACTACTATGAATTCTTAATTTCCAGAGTAAACATTAATGTGTGTGTTTAAAAAGCAAGGAATAAAGCCATCCATGTTACAGAAACACTGATTTTTTTGTCATTGCTAAAGAACCAGACTTTACAATAACCATTCAGATTTGTTGTATCACTTGCTCAGGAAGATATACACTCATTCTAGAAGTGAGCAGATCAGAATATTGTGGGTTCTATGCCACACGAGGTAGTTACGTAAATATTTCAGTACAGACACTACATGGCAGGAAGGAGAGGGTGTTTTCTTCTTAAGCAGTTAGAATTCAGCTGGACCAAGATTAAAACTAATAGGAGACTGGACATGGTACCTATAGGGGGGGGGGTGGGCTCACTGACATTCAAGTCAAGCAATGAGCAAATACATCCTTCTCATCTGTACCTTTAAGACCTGTGCTGGGATAGAGGACCTTAACTCTGCCCAGATTTAAAAGTGAATACTTACGGACTGCTTTAAATTCTGTGTATCAGATCTGAGGAAGCTCCTGTGATAGGCATGAAAGTGCTCATCTTTTTAATGTTTTTATGTAGTTTTAATAAATGTGAGCTCTAGTGACATTTCTGCTGTGTTGGCTGGATATACTTGTTTTGTACTTTCATGATGTCTTTCATTACTAACTTTATATATTTCTGAGGCTAGACTCACCTATATTGAAGGTTGCCAACTTAAAATATTTATAAAAGTGAAGATCCACCATGTTAAAAATAGTTAACATAAATCTCTTAGTATCCCAATGAAGCAGTGTTTTCAGAAGCAAACAAACATCTGTAGTCCATCTTTAAACAAAAGTTAACTTTCTGCAGATTGATTCACTTGCATTATTAATACAGTCATGAACATTCCATACAAGTAGTAAAAAGTACATTTCAGAGCCGTTCATACCAGACAGTGTACAAACTATGCACTCTTTCCTTTGAGTTTGATAAATCTGTTCTTTCCGTTCATTTTCCTTTTTTGGCGAGCTCAAGGTGGCTACAGCTCCTAGAACGGTTAAACTATTCATTTTATACCTCATTGTCGTTCCCTTGAATTGGCTGATTTTGCATTCAAATTTATGTGCATACCCCTGGCAAAAATGTTTTCAACACAGCAGGGATTTTAGCCAATATTTAATTTTCTGTCTTTTACTTTTAATTTTCTGTCTTTTACTGTCCATGATTGCTTAAATACAGAATAGCCTCTGTTGCAATGTAGATCTGAGAAATCGTGATCAACAGGAAGAGGTCACCCTGTCATAGTACAACACATTCCTCATTTCCAAAGTTGCCACAAAACTCTTTCATATTCATACCATTTCACAGACTGAATCCATATTACTGTCATCATATCAAACTTCCTCTCTTCTAAAGAATAAGGAGCTGATAATCTCTCGCTATGCTCGACAGTTCCATTGTAAAACCAGTCTAGAGTGCCATCTTTATTTTGAACAAAATCTAAACAGTTTGCTCCATATTTACCTTCTGGCACTTCTTGCAGCCTCAAATTATTTCAGTGTGCTTTTTATTCCATAGAAAGTGATCAATAAATACCAACTGCCTGTAAATCATAACTATCGTGTCTATTCCTTCATAGGCTTTTTGCTTAACCTACAACATGCAGTTATATTGTCCACGGAAAAAAAAATCACAGTCCTCTGGCATACCCACCATCTAAGAGCCCAGATAAATGTTTCATATGATGTAAAATCCCTTCCAGTGTAGATCCTGGATCTTTATTTTAAGCCTTACCAATTTTATTTTAATCATTGTCGTTTTCATCATCAGGTATAAGTTGATCCCTTACTTCTCAAGCTACTGCATTCCCCATTTCTTCATCCAAAATAACCTGGCCTTTACTTCTGACCAATTATTCTGCCATCATAATGTAGATGACATTTAAAAAAAGCTGTACTATCAAATTCACACTGAATAAAGAACTTTAAATAATTCAAAATGCACTTACTAAATCTAATCTTGTGAAATGGAATGACCAGAAGAGCTATCCAATCATATGAAGCATGAAATGGACATCAGAAATTCGTCTATAATTCTTTTATAAGCACCAGATCATGGGATCGTTTACATTCCCCTGCACTCTTAACCTTTGGAAGCAGAGGGAACCTCAATCTAACATTCATCTGAAGGGTAGCATGTCAGGTGCCCAGCACCCACCCCTCCCCCAATATTGATCTAAAGTGTCAATACTGAAAAAAAAGAAGTTATGTACTCACCATAACGTTCCATCTGAGTAGTTCTACTTCATTTGTCTTCAACCTGTAGGATGCTGGATCCATATCGGATCCGAGCCGGCAGTTTCACTAGCATCTGCTCCGAGCTCCAAGCACCTCCCCTTACCCATAATGCACCTCTACTACCTTCCAACCCCCAGATCGAGTTTTCTGATCTTCATCCTTATAACCTGACCTGAAAAAACACTTTATGACCTACAACTGCAGCCAAAAGGCTGTACATATAATAAAGTCAGGGGGAATGAAGGCGGGATGGTTGAAGACAAATGAAGTAGAACTTCTCAGATGGAACGTTATGGTGAGTACATAACTTCTTTATCTGAAGTAGTTTACTTCATTTAGTCTTCAACCTGTGGGACAGAGTCCCCGGCTACTAAACTCCTGGGTGGCCCTCATGAAAGGATATTCCAGAGCACAGCGGAACTAAAGGATGCTCTCCTTCTAAAAGTCAAATCCAATTTCTAGTGAGAAATAAAGGTATGAGATGAGGACCAAGTAGCTGCAGAACAAATATCATCCAGTGAGACTCTAGACCAATAGGCCGCAGAAGTAGCCATGGACCTAGTGGAATGAGCTTTCACCTGACCCGGAGGAGACATGCCTTTGTCCTTATAGACCTGAAGGATGCATGAAGAAATCCATCTAGCAATAGTGACCTTGGAGATAGGTTTACCCAAAAAGGGTTTATAAAAGGACACAACCAGCTGATTAGATTTACAGAAATTTTTGGTCCTGTGTAAATAAAAATGTAACTGTCTATGAACATCCAACAAGTCGAGTTTATATTCCATTATGTTAGCAAAGTTAGGAAAGAAGACAGGTAAATTAATGGTTTGAGTAATATTAACTGGCGATGCCACCTTTGGAAGAAAGGATGGATTGGTCCGAAGGGAAACCCTATCTTTGTGGAAAATCATATAAGGAACTTTGACGGACAAGGCTTGCAGTTCTGAAACCCTTTTAGCAGAGGTGATAGCCACCAGAAATACTGTTTTCCAAAATAAGAATTTTAGATTTGTGGTTGCAGCGGGTTCAAAAGGCGGAGCGACCAGAGCTTGAAGAACCATAGTAAGGTCCCATGGGGGAAAAGGATCCTTGACAGGGGGCGTAACAGAAAAGTTCCTTTAATAAAGGATTTACACAGTCTGGAGGAGGATAGTGAGGCAGAATTCTCACCCACGTGAAAATGAGAGATGGCAGCTAATTGTACTTTGATAGTAGGAGAACTAGCTCCCTGTTGTAAAATATTGGCTAGGAAATCAAGAATGGCAGAGACAGGAGCCGTGAAGGGGTCTAAACTCCTCTGAGAGGCCCAAAACAAAAAACTTTTCCATTTGCTGTGATTAACCTTCCTGGTTGAAGACTTATGAGCAGCCACCAGAATAGACCTAATGGAAGAGGATAATCCAGAAGTCCTAGCGATCATGGGAACTGGAGCAGCCAAAACCAAAAAACTGATGGAATAGCAAGCTCAATAAAACTAAAACCAAACACGAAGCTTGCTAGGAAATCCAAATGAAGGTCAGAAACTCAAATATAACACTTTATTCAAAGCGAACACAAGGTCAGCAAGATCACAAGCTCAGAATTCTAACGCCCCAAAATGAAATACGTTTTCGACCCCTTGGATTTCCTAGCAAATTGGAGCAGCCAAGCTGTGAGCTTCAAACTGTCCAGGCTCAGATGAGGAACCCCCGATGGGTGTGAAATCAAATCCTGAATGGGATCCAAGATCCATGCGGAGCCAGAAGGTGAGACCAAAGGAAGGGAAACCATACCTGCCAATGCCAAAATGGGGTAATGAGGATCACTTTGCTCCCCAGTCGACGAGCTTTCTGTAGAAACTTCGGAATAAGGGGAACTGGAGGGTAAGCATACAGAAGACTGGGAGGCCAAGCATGGACTAGAGCATCTCTAGGGGACTCCCCCGACAGGGGGTTCAGAGCAAAAAATATGCTGTACTTCGCATTGGAAGGAGGTGTGAAGAGATCACAGTAAGGCTGACCCCACTCCAGGAACATCTGCTCCACTACTGAATGATTCAGAGACCACTCATAAGGCATCAGAATAGTCTGACTTAACCTATCCGCTAGAACGTTGGACTGTCCCAGAATGTGCATTGCTATGAGAAAATGACCGGTGGAGATCGCCCATTCCCACACTCTCAAGGCCTCGTGACAAAGGGGGTAAGATCTGGTCCCTCCTTGTTTGTTGATATACCAGACCACTGACATGTTGTCTGACTGAATTGCAATGGCTCCCGGAGGAAGAAAGACATGAAGGGCTTGCAGAGCTAAAAGGACCGCCCTCATCTCTAGAACGTTTATGAGAAATCTGGTCTCTACAGGGGACCACAGGCCTTGGACTGTCCTGCCCAAACAATGCCCCCCCCACCCAAGTTGGGAGGTGTCCATGGTCATTGTGGTTTGGACAGGGGCTGGAACAAAGGGTCATCCCTCCAAGATCTCCAGAGAACACATCCACCATAGAAGGGACAACTAACAGACTCAACTGAGTTGTATTGGATACGACAGTGGGAGTTCCAACAGGGACCATTGTACAGCTAGTGTCCACTGTAGAAATCTCATATGTAACCGGGCACATGGAAGAAGCGTTATGGTCACCACCATTGAACCTAAAGCCCTCAACACTGATTCCGCTGATGGAAGATGAGAATGGTAGATCAGAGAGACATATGCATCCTCAGGTTTTGTACTCTCTCCAAGGTCAAGAAGATTTTGCACTGTAATGTGTCTATCCTTGCCCCAATGTTGTCTGTTGTCTATCATCTGGACAGGATTTAGAAGTGATTTGGACGCGTTGATTGTGATCCCCAAATGCAGGGCAAGCTTTAAGAAATAATCCCTGGTTTGAAAAAGTAGACGCCTGGTGGGAGCAGTGAGGAGCCAATTGTCCAGGTACGAATAGACCTGAATCCCCTGAAGCCTCAGGTGAACTGCTGCTACCACCATCACTTTGGTGAACACCCAGGGGGCTGTGGTGAAACCAAAGGGTAGGGATTGAAATTGGTAATGATTGACTCCTAGCCACAAGGGGAGGAACCTCCTGGAGCTTCTATGCATCTTTATGTGATAGCAAGCATCCTGGAGTTCTAACGAGCATATCCAGTTGCTTTCTTGCAGGTATGGCATGATGGACTGTAGTGTGTCCATCCAGAATTTTTCTTTGGCAACTGACAGGTTCAGGGTAGATAGGTCCAAAATTGGCCTTAAGTCCCTCCATTTTCTTTGGTACCAAAAAGAACCTGGAGTAGAAGCCCAATCCAGACTGATCCAGGGGGTGGTTTCGATGGCTCATTTTCCTAGCAGCTTGAAAATTTCCTGTGCTGCTGTCTCCCTTTGCTTGGGTGGTATGTCTGGGAGGTTTGGGAGGAACCACAAAGGGGATAGAGTCTGATGTTATGGACTCCCATGCCGCCAGGTGCAAGGACAATCGTCTCCTGCCTGCCTCCAGAGTACAGCTGTCAGGCAACCCCTAAGGGTTGCTGTCCAGGCCTGTCTGAGAAAGGTTCTCGAGACCTACAATTCCTCGGACCCCCTCGGCCTCTGGGCCAGTGTCCATTCTGTCCCCCTCTGCCTCTGGGAAAGAAGAGCCCTGAGTGTCCCGGGAATACTGTGACTTCCAGAACCACATCTTCTTTTGCCCTCTCTGCTTCCGGGAAAAGGATCTTTGTGGGTCGAGAAGCAGATTCAAATCGCAGACAGTGTCTTCCCATCGTTCCAACTCTGGACTAAAATATCTTTGACGGTCTTACCAAAGAGGGTAGAGCCGTCATAAGGGGCATTGGCAAAGGATGCCTTGAAAGGTTCCAAAAACTGACATAGCCAGAGCCAGGTGTTGCGCCTCATGGACACGCCAGACCCAGCCTCCCTAGCCGCTCCTTTAGTAGCATGTGAAAAGAGTTGCATGGACATGTTGGAGACTGCTTTTAAAGTGGCCACCCTCGTAGAGAACTAGTCCCTGTCCTCCTGCAACATGGACTTAGGGGGAAACACCACCAGCTCCTTGACCAGGTCAGGCTGGAGTCTTGTGACGTGGGCCAGGTAGTTCAGTGCCCTAATAGAAAAGACTGCTGATGCATAAATCTGCTTCCCTAAGCAGTCCATCATCTGCCACTCTCAGTCAGGAGGATGAATCGAAGAACTCTCCTGGGCTAGTTTCTTCTTTGTGGCTGCTGCTACCACCATAGCATCAATGTGGGAGCCCTTGATCCACACTGGTCTATCTGAAAGTGGACTCAAGATCTTAGACCTTTTAAGGATTGGTTCCATGGTGTCCGGCTTCTTCCAGGCCCACAAGGTGACAAGGTCCACCAAAGGATCTGCGGGAGGGGACACCCAGGAAGTATATGGGCCCATGCAGAAAGCCTCCAGAAACACGGACTCATCAGAAGAAGGTTTGGGGGCGGACCAACCTCCCCATTGTTGTAGGATTTCCATGATGTCTGCAAAGGAGACATCCTCAGGAGGTGACCTGGGGGAACCTTCCTCATCATCCAAATCTGTATCCTTGGTGAGGGACTCAGGGGAGTCCAAGTGCCTCCACTTACACGTATGCTTGCGAGGCACATCTCTGGTGAGGCTCTCTGGGGGGAACTCACAAGCCACTTGTTCCTCAGGAGGAACCATCTGGGGCTCCTCAAGCATGGGCTGTCCCTCTGGTAAAATGATAGGATTCATAGAAAGAGCTGAGGGGGTTGGGGCAGAGTCTGAGGGGATAGTCAAGGATCTCGATCGAGCAGAGATAAACCTTTCTACCACATTGAATGCCAAAGGAGAACAAACCTCCTGGGGAACCAATAAGGAAGCTGGTCTCCCCGGATCTGATGTGAGAATCGGAGCCAGGCACGAAGTGGATGGAGCACCAAGGGAGGGAACTTGGCCTGACAAAGCCGGAGATGATGAAAAAAGTTCTGCTCCCTCAGATCCAACACCCAGGCTCCAGCTCCGAGAGTGGCTCAGATCCAAGCTGGTCAGATCCGATATGCTCCAGGCAGCTGTCTGTGTCCAGGAAGCAGGTACCATCAGCGCTGACCCCCTGACTAAGGCCATCCTTGGATCCGAGTACTCTGAACCCAGTGGACGGATTGGAGAAGGAGAAACCGGTGTAATAAAGGGAAGTGAGCCCCCCCCCCTCCTGAGGGAGAGGGGGTTGGCAAGACCCCCATCTGGATCTGAGTACGAATGAACCTCATCATCATTTTATCCATGTTAACTTCCGAGAAGGACCACATGGACCTCGACAAGGCCACAGACTCTGACCTTGTGGGTCGAGAAACCGAGGCCCTGGATGGAGAGCGTGTCTCCTCTGGCTCCGTGGAAAATCCCGGAGAGTGGAGCCGAGGGGAGTCACAGATCCTATGCTGACTTTTGGTGGGAGAAGGGAGGCCTGGGGACCTCTTACATTTTTCAGGTCTGGATTTCGGCTCTCTTTCCTTTTCTCTGCCACTTTTCCACTCCACTTCCACAGGCTTTGAAACAGGAGGTTGAGTCCCAGCCTGGGAGGGAGGAGAAGCAAGGGAAAGAGAGGAAGGAGAGGTGGCCAAAGCAGCCGCTGTGACCGAAGCTGAGGACGAGGCAACTGCCTCAGAAGTGAGAAGAAGGCTTTTAAGGGCCAACTTAGCCTTCCTGTCCTTGATTGTGCATGGGTTAAAACCCACGCATATAGAGAAGTCAGTACTTAGATGGGCAACGCCCAAGACATTACACAAAGAGTGTGGCCATCTGCTGGAGAAAGTTTATGGCCACACTCAGTGCATGTTTTAAACACATGCTTATCAGCCATTCAGACAAGAGAAGGGAAAACAAGGAGAGAAAAAAAATACTACTTTTCCCACTTAAACCACTCACCACACTCAAGCACACAGAACACACTGTGGGGGGGGAGCAAGTACACTAACAAACTATGCTAAACTACAACAAGTTCAACTTCACAAAGCATCAGCAAGGGGAGAAGAAGAGGGAACCTATACTAACACACTATACTAATATTTAGAGAGAAAAGGCTTCTAAAAAGCTTTCAAAAACCCACTTACTACTCGGAGCTCAGGAGATCACAATGCTTCAGCAAGCCACGGCAAATGAGATCTGGGGGTTGGAAGGTAGAGGGTGTATTATGGGTAAGGGGAGGTGCTTGGAGCTTGGTGCAGATGCTAGTGACACTGCCGGTTCAGATCTGATATGGATCCAATATCCCACATATCCCACAGGTTGAAGACCAGACGAAGTAAACTACTTCAGACTGAATCCAATCAAGAGTGCCAAACCTGACAAAATATAAAAGAAACATGTTGAAATGTAACTAAAGGACCACTTCATTGCAACCTTAAAAGCAAAACAAAATGGTTGAGCACTTTCACTTCTTATAAAAAGTAACAAGAAATATGAGGCTTTTTCAGAATAAATTCAATAAAAGATAGTTACCTTAAACTCTCTTCTCAGTCATATAAGAAACTAAACCCAATAGTCAAAAAACAATGTTAAAAGAATATTTCTATCTGAATTGCACCAACTTGGAACATGAAACAGTTCAGTGCTTACTTAAAACAAATGAAAACTATAAAAAACAGTGTTAGAAAGATTTTTATAGGACAACTGCAAAGAAACACCATATTTAATACAGCAAGTTGAGGTCATATAAAATGTACTATAAATACTGCAATAAATATGGATTGCAGAAAATATATATATATATATATATATATATATATATATATATATATATATATATATATATATATATATATATATATATATATATACATATTTGTAAAAGCTGATTAGCCACCCAAAGCTATTGGAGTGTTAAAGGAACACTGAAAAGGGATGTAAAACAAATATAACTGTGGTAAGTTCTCAAGTTAATTGCTTTAGCATTACAATACTTCTGATGTTAATGTACTCATTTAAACTTGGGTGGGCAACTTTCATCCGCCATTGATTTTTTTTTCTTTTCTAGGATTCCCTTGACGTTGCCTTTGCTATAATCAAGCTGTACTGCACTGATGGTAAAAACTGAACTTTCTAAAGTCTATACACACAACACAATGCTTGAACAAAATATTGGTTTTGCCTTTATTGCAGATGGAACACTTATGTTCATATATATGCAGTGACAGTTTCTGTGCAGTGTTACCTGTGCAGAAGTTATTACAACATGAACAAATTACTATATGGATTACAATGCAAACAATTACAATTCTAATGTCCCATAGTACAATAAGTCCTGTCAGTACTGAAAACTGGTCCCTTAGCTATATACACCTACAGTAGGGGTAAACTCTATATCTGGAATCCCCCATAGTTTTTTTTTTCAGAGAGAATATTACTATTCCTTTTATTAACAAAAATAGTAAGTCTCTAACACTTCTGTGCACGTCTCATTGACTGTTAAATATTCTCTAGTACTTAGATATGATGTTTCAAATCTCATGACCATCATCAGTGTAAGTAATGATATAAGCATTACTAAAATGATCAACTATTCAATAATCCTCAATCTTCCTCATCATCATGATTTTCACAATAGATAGGCAATGTTTAGTGGCCTGTTATTGATGACTTATTTGCAACAATATCCACAAAACTTGTGTTATACTCTCTTTGTAAAAACATGGAACAAAAGAATCAATTTACCGTAATCTTTAAAAAAAAGCTGAATATCATTCAAAAATGCCTCTTCATCAGAGGTCACTATAGACAGTCTAATAAAATGACTCAAGGCATTTGTTTAAGACATTTTAGGTGAATGACTAAAATTGTGCAGGTAAGCAGAGATGGTGAATTTTCTAAAGATCGTCAAGTTAAATAATAAGTTTAATTTTCAAAGGATATCTTAGTATTTAAAGTGTGCATGTTGTTTAATCCTATAGATTATAGATGTTCATTTATTTATTTATTTATTTTACATTTGTTGACCGGGCTAGTCCAGCTGGATATATGTCCATTTTCAGTGGAGGCCCGGGGAGAAAATCTCCACAATACAATAACATTAGCAAAATAGGACAAGACATGTATTTCAAGTAGACATTGGTACATTACAAAACTTTTATGATATCTTACATGAGTAGGAATTTTATATTCTGTATCCAGTAGGAACAAAAGCTTGATGTAAAAAAGAGCTCGGTATCATAATAGTTTGAAATAATAGTGGAAATTATAACTAAGATGCTGTATTTACTTTGGTCACACAAGAAGTCAGAAGATAAACACTAGTTTGAATGGATAGAGTGTATAGATTAAAGTGTGCATGTTATTTAATCCTATAGATTATAGATATTCATAGATTAAAGTGTACATGTTGTTTAATCCTAGATTATAGATGTTCATAGATTAAAGTGTGCACGTTGTTTAATCCTATAGATTATAGATGTTCATAGATTAGTACTAGGCTAACTGCCCTTGTGGACCATTTTAAGCTTAGTCAATTACCCCATGTGAGAATCAAATGTTGCACTTTATGTTTGTAAGGTAAACACCTTAACCACTATGCCAACCTCCCTCCCTTTATGAACTAAGTAGGACAGTATAAAACAGAATAAGACTTGAAATCACTGATGCATTTGTATGGCAAACATTTCCTGCAGTTACCGTAGTACAAACTATTTTCATGCTCTCACTGTAGTATTCATAACCGAACTAACTATTAGTGACCTTACTAAGAATATGCAATAAAACAATTCACCAACAGTACCAGATTAACTGCGGTGGTGGTGCTGCGGTAGTGTTGTCGCCTCACAGTAAGATGCTGTCCGGTTCGATTCTCAGCTAGAGCACCTTCTGCGTGGAGACATGCGTGAATGGGCGTACCTTCGTTGAAGGTTGTGCATCAGGGCTGGGAACTCGGCATGTAAAAATCAACTACCAATCATTAGCGGACCGGAGTTCCGCTGTGGCGACCCCTAACCGGGAAAAGCCGAAAGACACAACAACCAGATTAATAAATAATTCCATGTATTCTGAACAGAAGAGCCTGTGCAAATGTTTGCATTCCCCGGAGACCAGAGTCATTCTGGGACATCTTTGGTACTATACAGTCCAAAATAGATTTTTTTCCCCTTCACTTGAGGTGGTTCATGACAGTTTAGTGAGCATGTTGTTCCTTGCCTCATTTATTTCATGATTTTAATTTCTTTAGCAGGGTAGGGCTGTCATCACACTGGACCTTTTTCAAAACACAAAAATAAAGGTTTAAAAATGTACAGTATGGTAAAATATCAGACAAAGAATTCTGTATGCGATACAGATGAGTAAAGTTTGGAAATATAAACCAAAACAGTTGTTGATTCATTAGTAAGACCATAAAAGTATAGAATTCCCAAAAAATATATTTATCTACTTGTTGTATATAAAAAAAATACTCACAACAGATGTTAAACAAATGTAAGGATTTGCAGTTAGTTTCATTAGTATGAGGGGATAGTGCCCATTTAACTCCCACTTCAGTACACTTTTAAAAGTAGAAGAGAGTTAAGGTGGGTGCTAATCTCCCTCAATAATGTAATAAATGACAGAGAGTAGATAATACTGTCTTCTGACAAGAAGACAGGCACACACAGTAGGTCCTTAATCTTGTGTAACTCACACTTACACAAATCACTTAGAGCAATCCACTACCCACTCAGAGTTAATTATCACCACAGCTCAGTCATGAGACACAGTAGCCTGGTGTATCATTCAGACCTCTCTTACTAATTCAGCATATGTCTGTATTATCAGCTACAACTTACCTTCAGCATTATGGTTTCACGTAAGTCTTTTCTCGCATTACCACTGAGCTTATGAAGATCAGCTGAAGTCAGCCTACTGCTCCTGGGGTTAAAGGGTAACAGTTGGCAGGACTAAAAGAAAGATAATAAAGAAAAAAATTCAATAGCCACAGCCTGCTGGCTAAAATATATAGCCCAAGAGTAAATGTGAAGTTCAGTATAGTACAGAGGGGAATGCATAGCCTCTACTACAGCTTAGATGTCAGAGCAGACCTGCTGACGAGACAACTCATGTCACATACTTCAAGTGAAAATCCATTTTTAGCATTGTATGTAAGAATACTATTTAGCCAGAACATCTAACTAAATTCTGAAACTGCAGAGTCCTGTAAAACTTGCTGGGGTAAGGTCTCAGGCCTCCATCTTGCGGTACAGATAAAACAGTGTATAATGAAATGCCCAGCCATCACCTGTTTCCGGATTAATCACACACAATAAACATGTACAGAATGAATACAGAGGGATTTGAAATTCAACTCTTGACCTTTTCTGATGGAGTAAGCAGCTCCTGATTTCATGTATGCTGCCTTCAATACTTACTAAAAAAATAAAGCAAATGGAGTGCACACATGGAGAGAGCTAAAGTGATGAGTAGAAAAAATTAAGGGAAAGCTGATGCTCTCATTAACTCAGTGGCAGTACAGGCAAACTACAGCAGGGTAAGGAACTCAATGTAACAAAAGAGTCCCCTTTTTAGCTTTGTCTTTTCAATTATTCATCACCTTTGGATTTATCCTTCTATTAGATCAAGGGTTTCTGGTTCTCTAAACAAAGCCTTGTTTACAACAGTCCACTCTGTTTCCAGAAGTTTCCAGCAGTCAGTGTATATAAGGAAGCAATAGCCTTCATCAATCAAAATTCATGAGACATAAAAATTAAGTTTGGTATAATATCTACCAAGTCAGAGCAAGCACATATTGGCCTGTAACCACTTCTGGCAACAGCTCCAGTAATATGCCAGTGTAGAAAAAAAGTTAAGTCTTTCAGTGGTCTAGCAGGGAAATAACCCTGTTTATCAAGTAACAATTTAATGGTGAGAAGCATATCGACTTTCCTTGTTGAGAGCTGTGCTTCCACACTGGTCAAACATAACATAATGGAAAGTACACCTTGACTGAAAAATGCAGCGTACCGTAATCCCCTTTGAGTTTCTTTTTCCCTTTGTCCTGAGGCAGAGTAACCTCAGAATTGGTTACATTAAGGAAAGGAGTGTAGAGGTCCTAGCACCCTACTTCGAGGTTGTGATGGGCCTTGTTTGTAAAGAAAAACAGTGTTGTCCATTTTGATGTCAAACATTTTTGCTGACCGCATGCATGCATCTTCAGTCACATTACCCCTGGCCAATCATCCAAGTCCTAACTTCTCTTTTTTTTTTTTTTTGCAAAATGGACAGCATGCGCTGCAATCCCATGTCTTCCTAATTTGGAGAAGTCAATTCATGAATTACTTTATTATCACACAGCATGCCGTCATGGATTCGGGATGTAATAGTACATGCAACACCAGAAGACAAACAAGTAAACATAAAAACTAATAAATGGAGGGAGAAGGAAATTATATCAGAAGTCTCTTGTTACAGTAAGTTCCCAAACATCCATACTACACCGTATTCAGGCATTGCACAGTTCACCAAAAATGATTTTACCTAAAAATGCACTTAAATATAAACATCATAAAAATCAAAATTAAAAAAGTCATCCTTTCCAATCAAAATTAAAAGTCATTCCTCCCAAAAGCATTAAGGACCTCTGCCTACAGTGTAAGATATCAGCATGCTTTCTGTTCATAGGTTCACAGATTCTTAGGTAAGTACTAGGCAATCTGTCTGCAGACTATTATAAGCCCAGCCAAACTCCCTATTCAAAATTTCTCTCTAGCTGCAAGGAAGGTAAGACAAGATAGACCAGGACAGAATCTGAGGCTGCCCATCCAGTTATCCATGTTTATCTTGAAGGTGACAAGGATGCAACTCAGTTTGACATGTAGTGGAAGCTTGTTCTAGAGGTGAGGGATATGTTGGGATAGGAATCTATCACACCAAAGTGTCTTAGTTACATGCTTATGAACGTTCACTTTCTCTAACTGAATATTTGTGGTACCATTAGTTCTGCAAATGAATAGGAGATCAGATAGGGTTGGATCTTTCATGGCTCAAAAGGCTGGACACAGACCTCCACAGAGAAGTCTGTAAGAGACTGAGTATAAGGGAAGGTTTGCCAGTCTCTCCTGATTACTAAGATATTTGAGACCACTGATCGTTTTATTTATGAATCTCTGAGGTCTCTTAAGTTGTATGGTGTGTTTAAAGAAATACATGCCAAAATATATTTGATGATGGGTCTGATAAGCTACAAGTAAAGGGAAATTAAGACTTCTCTGGATCTAGTGCAGCTGCTTTTGGGAATTAGATGAGCTAGATATAAAGCTTTAGAAACAACTGTGGAGACATTGGGTCATAGGTATATACTAGGCTAATAACCAATGAGGCCTTTATAAGCCTAGCTGTGCAACCCAAGTGTGTCCCACAGGTTTATGTGGTTTAGAGGCTATTTTAAGGTGTATATGCAAGCTATGGCAATTTACAGGTTGCCCCTGTCATTAAGAGACATAGATACTAGATCTGGGGTATATTTCTGATTTCCCATTTACTGGTTCAGGTTTCTGTTGAATAGGGTTAAGGAAGAGCTCTGCTTCATATGAATGGGAAGCCTGTTCAAGAGAAGAGGAACTGTCTGAGACACATACATGTGACAAGTCCAGTTTTTGTTGCAAGCAAAATTTAAATCCCTGGGTTAAGTAATTCTGATGCTATTTGTTTTGCAAATCTGCAAAAGGTTCATCAAAGTACGATCCAATAATCCCTTTGTATGCCAGACATAGATCACCTCTCAACAGTCTGTAGAAAACAGAATATAGAGATATGACTTTGAGGCGATCTGCATAGGACATCTTGTTTATGCCCTGTATCCTTTTGGTGAGGAAATTCTGTGGATGTTCCAGTTGTTGTATGTACCTGGTCAGGTACATGATGGTCAAATTATGAGAAGTTATCAACAAGAGTGATGTCTAATTGTAGGGATACATCACTTACATAGTGAGTGAAACTGTTTTATTTACCAA